>NW_026462965.1:0-64218 GCF_021730395.1 Mercenaria mercenaria | reverse complement strand
ACACTTCCACTTATGAGATGGCTAGCTCGGACCACACTGTCATCTCTGAGAGAAAGGTGGGCAGATCATACTACCACTAATGAGATTGCGAGCAGGCCACATTGCCGCCGCTGAGAGGAGGGTGAGATGCAGATCACACTACGACGTATTAGAGGGCGAATAGGCCACATTGCAACTTCTGGAAAAAAGGATAATCACAACACACTACTGATTAAAAGGAGGACGATTGCACCAAACTTCCACCGTTAAGAAGAGGGTAAGCAGATCACACTACACCCTGAGTGGGCAAGCAGACAACACTGCGACAGCTAAGAGGAGGATGAGCATATCACACTGCCACTTATGAAAGGTCTAGCATACCACATTTCAAACTCTGAGAGGAGGGTGAGTAGATTACACTAACAATTATGATAGGGCGAGAAGACCTCACTGCCATCACCGAGAAGAGGGTGAGCAGATCAAAATACCTCTTATGAGAGGACGAGTATACATCACTCAGTTGAAATGAGGATGCGCATATCACACTACCACTTATGAAATGGCAATTAGACCACACTGCCAGTCTGCAACTGCTGAGAGGAGGTACGGAAAATCACACTTGCACTATAGTACAGAATTACTTAATCAAAATTTAAAACAAAAGACTTCTTACTTAAAAATACAACACTTTAGATAAAAGATTAGTCAGCATTTTACATATATATTTAATTAAATTAGCTTTGAGATGTAAAAGCTACATAAATGTTCGTGCGTTTAGCTGCATCTCGAACAACTAGTGTCGAGACTCAAGAGGGTATCAGTGATGAAGATTACAGCAAGGCTGATGTGGCTACTACATATTTTGATGTCTAATAGTCGGTTGAGGCGCTACCACTGCGCGATATTACCAACCACATTTAACCCCTGCACTGATATTATTATTATCTATATAGGTAATCATAAGATAAAGTGGAATCGTCAAGCCTGATTGTTTGGTCATGGTAGATTGATAATTTTGACATGGTAGATTGATAATTTTATCTGCAAATCAAACAATGGCATGTAAGCGATGTACATGATTTAGAACAGCGAACATATTGTAGTACAAAGCCTGAAAATATACTACGTATGATAAAAAAAGAGTCCACATGTAAATATTTTGAGATACTGGTAACTGGAAGGAAACATACGATAGACTTGTCACAACGGTGATTTAATCGGTCAGGTAGACGCTGACGCCATGCTTAAATGCTCAGAAATAGAACTTAAAACCGTTCATGACTGTTACACTGCGTATACCCGTTTTTCAAACAAACCAATAGTTTCGGGATCATTTGACAAGACGTCTGCGTTTACCTGTAATAGGTAATCTAACTTCGTTTTGGTAGGGATCTGAGGCAATCTAGATCGATGTATATATATTTTCTGTTGTTAGTTACCGTTGTACTACTTAAAAATTTAATTTTGGTATAAAAGATACAACAACGATGCAAAGACTTTGTATTATTTTTTCTCGCTCATGACATGGTTGGGTGCCCACGTGACCTGTGGGTACAGTCGACATCTATTATTGTTATAAATATGGTAACAGGGTGAATCGATTCAGATTTTTTTTTAATATTGGACATATTTATGTCAAATGACGCGCATAATTCCCGGGAAAGAAAGCATTTTCATCGACTCTTAGCCACTAAACCAGTAATCCAATCAGTTTCTGATTCTATGCCGGTAGGAAAAACTTGCAATAAAGTACATGGCTTTTTACTGATAACGCCCGTAGCATGAATACAACCTGGGTGGGGACATTGTTAACCCCCGGGGGATAATTTGAACAATGAATACTATATAATGCTGCATATCAAATATATGAAGTTGTGTACAAGAAGTAAAGATTTTCAAAGTTTTCCCTGTATAAGTCTATATAAAACATGTGAACCCCCGGGCGGGACAGTATTTCACGCTAGGGGGCTAATTTTTACAATTTTTGTAGTGAACCACTAGATAATGCTTCATACCAAATATCAAAGCCCTAGGCCCTAAGAAGATTTTCAAAGTTTCTCCCTATATAAGTCTATATAAACCATGAGGCCCCCATGGCGGGGCCATATTTGACCCTAGGGAAATAATTTGAACAATCTTAGTAGAGAACCACTAGATGATGCTACAACTAAATATCAATGTCCTTGGACCTGTGGTTTTGGACAAGGAGATTTTTAAAGTTTTTCAATTCGGTTGCTATTGCAACCAGAGTTCTGTATGGAATTCAAGTTTTTGAGCAATTCTGAAGGAAGACCATACAAGGAACATCCCTGTTAAGTTTCATCAAAATTGGCCTGGTGTTTCAGGAGGAGATATTGTTTAAAGGAAAGCGTTGATGGACGACGGACTGACGCCGGACGGTGAGCGATTACAATACCTCATCCCAAGCACTTTGTGCTCAGTTGAGCTAAAAACTTTCATGCAGATAATGACAAGACTTTTCAAATATATCACATAATAAGCGGAATAACATTCCTCAGTGTAAAGTTACCAGATAAGAGTTACGTAGATTCCCCATTTTGGCCTAACTGGACCCAGCAGGATATAACTGACACTATGATAACGTTATACATATTTAACAAAAGATAGCACATTTAGTGTTAAGACAATTGATAAAATGCCATTACATGGACCGTTTGAGCGTTACTTCTTTCATTTTAATTTTGGGGATTTCATTTAAATCAGTTTTGCTTGTTACACGCCTCATCTTTTTATTTACCATTTGCGCGCACACTAGGGTATATTAAGGAAATATTCGCGACTACTAAAAGTCTCGACAAACTAATATTTGACGATTTTTCTTTTGTCTCTAAAGTATAATGGACAAAAACAAAATAGACTATTAAATTAGCTTATGCATCCAAGTTGATTGTTATCATGTGAACATGATATGAGACTGTGACAAAGTACCTAAGATATTAACATATATAGCTAGAGCTCCGCGTAATGGAACTAAATACGTATGTACACAAACACAATCGGGCAGGGTAATAAACCCGGACATCAGCAATTGCTTTGGAGATGTGTGTGTGTGTGTGTGTGTGTGTGTGTGTGTGTGTGTTTGTTTGTGCGTGTGTGTGTGTGTGTGCAAGGTCTTAGTGAGGGGTTATTGTGTGTTGAGAGGCGGGATGGCAGTGGAAGAGGATTCTAAGAAACAAGTAACGGAACGAAAGAACTTTTAAAAAGTACACGAGCATAGAAGTTGGTATACAATGAGGGTCTGTGGCCGAGTGTGCGGGATGAAGGATGCTCAGATACAACATCAAGAAACTCGACTCAACTGCGAGTTAAAAAAGATCCGGAAACCATTTACTGTCTCCAAGTCACTGTAACCTTGACATTTGACCTATTGATCAACAAGGATCTTTCTCAAGTGGTGGTTAATCATTCTGTAAAGTGATATCTGTCGTTATTACACTTTCTTAATAGAGATTTTCAGCTTACTTTGATATGTACTGCGGACCACGGACTGCGGACTTACAATAGGGTTTTCTCAAACTGTATATACGTTAGTATACATAACTGAACAGTGGCGTATTTGGTCCGGTTCTATTGCCGTAATACTGTTTCCATTTAGAATATCTGAGAAAAGACATTTATAAGATTTATTAATATCCGTTTTATTGTAGATGTATATAAATTACCGATATATTTTGTCTTACAAGCATTCTTAACAGCGCGCGCGCATTTTTATTTTTAAATACCCTTTTACGTTTTATATCGCTTTTTAATGTATCTATTCTTGTGAACAAGAAGTTAGAATATCTGTATCGCAAACATGTTATTTTTTATTTGAAGTGCTGCAACTTATTTATATGCTTGCTGTCAATTTCTTGAGGTTCTAGCCAGAAATCGCTAGCAGTGAAAACAACTGTTGATTCAACGATCAACATACCCTATAATCCAGGATTTGAACCAGTGACCACTTGGTGAGGAGACAGACACTCTTCCCCAGGGCCGCAAGAGGTTCACTCACCTATTTTAGATCAGGCGACCCCAATGCATAGGGAATCACAACAATGTTACAAGTTATTTCTTAATTGAATATCTGGTATCAAAGAATGTATATAGTGATTTCGAAACATGTACATTTGTTGTTTCGTACTATTGCACTCGCGAGGCTGATTTTCAGTTTTCCCGGTCACCTTATCATGACATACATGATGGCAACATTATGAATTTTTAAACAAATACAGACATTGAGTTTTCATGAGTTGAAATCTTTGACCAAGTTCCATGAAGCCTAGTATGTACACATATCATATATGGATGTGTTCGAAAAGGTACTCAACTAAAAAGGCTTTGTCAATAATGATAAAAGTCTAGTGTCGACTACTAAGCTGGTTGTATGAAATGACCACACATGATTGCTTAAATGGTGTCATTGGAGTTGGCTACGTCAAAAATATAATTTCGTTGGCAATTCTATGCATGTACTGGCCATAAAACAATTTTGGAATATGATCGGAATTTTGACCTTGGGCGCTTCCCAGGCCCCATGTTAACAAAACAATTTTCGGTCTAAGCTGGTTTTAGATTGAAATTTTGACAGCTAGTTTTAATGGTACTTAAAGATTAAATTCCAGTTGAGACGGATAATCCATACTTAATAATCACTTGAAAATAATCATGAATTTAAAACGCAATTCTGATATCAGATTATGACAATACGAAGTGGCTATTTCCTTCTTTTATTTTCAGACATGCTGATACATAACTAATTCAGGATGTTTTCGCTAAATTACGGTAATGTATCCGATCTCGTTTCGACGGGGATGAAAGATACATGTATGAGAACTTCCTGTATGTTTAAACAAAGTGTTGAACTAAATCATTCAAGATATGTCATGAAAACATCTATTTTATAGAACATTAGGTATGTCACGTGTACCGAGCGTTATTTATTATTTAACTGTATATATATAATTTTTCTCAAGCTATCTGCTTCTGATTAGTATAAAACTTGTATGATAAACTTTTCTCAAACTGCCTTGCTTCTGATTAGTTTGACCAATGATTTGTAAATGATTGTTTGAAACATAAATCAACTAAAACTCAAGCAGATAATCAATTCAATATGTGGTCCTTATTGTACACTAGCTGGTATCAAACAACCTAAATATCTGACCTTTTACCAGCTATGTTTCAAACCGAACGTTTCAACACCTTGTCAAGAACCACTCTACCTAGAATGAGTATATGGATTGGAAACCCCTACAAGTATGAGCATAGGATGAGGGACTGACCGTTCCACAACCAACCTAGGTCCAAACATTAACTCTCTTTCAAACCGAATGTCTCAAACACTAAACTACTGTCTCGGACTTGAAATCTAATAACGATTCCTCCTAAACCTGTGTTTCATTCAAACCTTGTCTTAAACACTACCAAGGTTCAGCTCTATAACCTTAAACCATTAGCTTATTCTGTGACCCGGACCTATATAATAATATAGTTATCAAGAGGACCCAGCTAGGATGAGCCGAAGCTGCAAATATGAGGGTGCCTCACCTAGATTATTTATACCAAAGTCCCAGTAATAATTATGGCTTATTATTAATTATTTTTCTCCAGTTTATCTTTGATCTGGACTCTCCAAATTCTGTCGACGATCTGCCCAAACTGGATGCGCAGTGTATATCTATATGGCCGTATGACATCACTTGTATACGGACATACCTCCGACTTTTACATAGACCACTGTATACTAATAGTTTCATATACAATTAACCGAAAGGCACTTTAAGCGCGAAACAACCAATTTCGCGACAGATACAAATATCAAAATTAATGAAAAACAATGACCTTTTCCGTACAGAAGTCTACGAGAACACAGTATTTATACTATGCAACAAAAAATAAACGGACGTTCATATTACTCAGAATGTTTAATTACAATAATATATTGTACTGCGTTTTTTTTCTCTCCTTATTTTGTTGTCAGGAAAACAAGTCTAGGAATCGTATGGCCGGACACAAAAGAATACCAGGCATCGCCGTTATCTTAAAATCCATATTTCAAGTTGTATTTTTTAATGCATGAACATATTAAAGTAAAGTATTATCGTATTACAGTGGGTTCGAAGCTTAACATGTCGTGTCTTTCGAGTTGCGTGGAGGATAAGTAACGCCATCAAAACAAAATGTTGAAGCATAGAGATATTTGAAGAGCCTGCTTAAGGCATGTAAAATGTAACAGAGTATTTAGCTGATCTTGAGGCATCCTACATGTAGAAATTTATCGAGCCAAATCGTTAAAATATGTCATGAACTAAAAATCAATGGAATATGACATATGAAAATTGTGATTCCGTGTGTTAAATATAGCCTGTTCACTATCCATATATTTACAAACGTATGTATTGTATTAGCAGATAATTGTATCACAATACAATAATGTCTACAGCGAAAGCAAAAGTTACTTAACATATATAGGTAAAAGAAGCATATATACCATAAGTATATTTTCTTTCTTGCGAACCTTTAAATATTCTGAGAAAAACCCTACTGTCAGTACGCAGTCCGCTGTCCGCAGTCCGCGTCGAAGTAAGTTGAAATCTCTAATAACAGCCTGGAAACGGACACCAGAAAAAACGAAGTCCCTGTTACCTTGACATTTGAGCTAATTAATCCAAAATTAATAGGAATTTTTCTCGTGTGGTACTTACTTATTGGCATTAAGACTGCAATACCTAAACAATATGACAAAATATTAAGAAAGAGTTCAAAAACAAAGTCAGTCTTAAAAACGGTAATTCAAACATTTGCTTAAAGTGTGAGCATCATTTTTCCAGTTCTGAACAATCTGATCATGACGAATGAACTATTACAACAACCAAATGACTGATCTAACCAGTAATTCGACACACCAGTACTGTCTAAGGTCGTTTTCACAAACCATATCCAATGGTACTTAATATTATTTCTATCAAACAATGAATGCATAGTATTATACAATATTAAGCTTATTTATTTTCATTTTTACTATTTATTGCTCCTGAAGATCCCGTAAACGGGTGAAACCGGTTGAGTTACATTACTGTATACAACTTACTTGGATTAGAATAATTAAATATGTAAAAAATTAAAGGCAACTTGATTCATCTTTTTTCCGCTATATATATATATATATATATATATATATATATATATATATATATATATATATATATATATATATATATATATATATATATATATATATAATATACTATAATTAACGATAACAGAGATATGAGCATATATATATGCAAATGATGTGCAGCCTAATTTCCCTATTATGATATATATATTATCATGTTTTACCTCACATGTAGTTATACTAGTATTTTAGGTTGTTTTTGTTGTTGAATAGGTAGTGTTACAGTGTAATGATATAGAGGTAATTGTTCAATATGATGAGTGCAGGACAGTTGACTAAGGTGAGACAGCAGTTAGGTCACAAGGATGAAGAGTATGGAAGAACAAGCTAGAGGACGGGATGCTAGACATAGTAGGTAAAACGCTGAGAAGGAAGCTAAAGAACTAGGAACTAGGTTGGAGAAAGAAAGGTTAGCAGCTGAAAAGGAAACTAGATAACAAAGGTAGAGGAAAAGAGAAAAGTTATGCATCTAAGGTAGCTAGAGAAATGTAAAATTATGAGGCAAAGGAAGCTAGGCAAAAATAGAAATAGAAGCTGGATTAGAAAGAGAAAGATGTATAGGTAAGAGTTTGCTCAACAGTTAGAAAGAGGAAAGGAGGGAGTTGAAAGACAGAAGTTAGACACTGAGCTCACATTGAGCTTGATACATTAGATAAGAGGAGGGTAAGTTAGGTTAAGTTTGAGACGTCTCCTTTTGATAAAAACGATTGATTCTATGGGCCCTTATTTGAATGTATACGAAGATTGTGCATCCGCCCAGAACTGTAGAGAGACATGTAGAACCTGATAAAGGTGTGAAAGCAAATGTTAGCGCAGCTATCGTATAAAATGAGAGCGGTTACGATAGATTAAAAAACAAAGACAAATATCAAACAAGGAATGCCACGCACCAAAAACGCAGCCTCCTCAAAACGAAACCTACAGCACGCAGACGTGCACACCACCCGCACACACACACACATACACGCGCACACACACAAAGCCAATACACCACAAACACACACACACACACAAAGCCAACACATTAGGACAAAACGAACAAACAAAGGAACACAGTGGGGCACCGCCTTGGAACGGTCAGTGGCAAAAACACCACTGGAGAGCTTTAACCGGTTTATGGTGCGCACCCAACCTCACTCTTAACCCCCATGTTCCAAAGACACGGGACAGTGTAAATAAAAGTAATCCCCTCCAGGTGAATCTCTAACACACGTAATGGAAACAAAAAGGCATGGCATGTAAAACACAAAAATGCTCGTGTATAAATATATAAAAAGCAAAACCTTTAGAACCAAAAACGTATGTACTCAATACCTTTTCAGAAGACAGAGCAACAAGAGAAACACCCTTAAGGGCCCGACGAAACAGGCCAGAAGACAGATATCAAAACAGTTCAGTCCTGGTAGGATTTAAAAACTGCTTATCATAGAGTCCCCCCCCCCCCCCCCACTTTCTTCCGTCAGACACAATCAAAGAGGAAAGCGTAGTGTCCAACTGTAAACGGGCTGAACACTAAACATGCGGTATGTAGTGTAGAACAGCCTTGTTATGACAATTCTAGTAATGAGTAATCTAGTTAGAGATATAGTATTGTGTCATTTGAAGGAAGGCATTGAACCATACAAAGATGTAAAGGTAAATCCCTAATTAACAGCAGAATGTACGCAAACGATTGTGACATAACTAGAAAAGTTTTCAGATGTTTTGACTGATTTACCGGAAAACCTCCTTTAGTTGAACATAATTTTACACTGTCATCCTATTAGAACTAAGGGTTATCCTACTCTATTTCATTCGCATCAAATAATGGAAAGTGAAATAGAAAAGATGTTTGAATAGGAGTTATCGAACCATCAAATCGAGGGGTGGATGAAAAAGAAGTCTTAGTGCTTCTTTATTTATATGCACTTAGACCTCTTTCGCATTCACCCCTACAAAATGCCCAGTTTTCTTTTCCTATTTATTGTCTTTATAAGGAAAAAAGATAGCAGTACCTGGTTTTGTATTGATTTCCGCAAGTTATATAAAGTCACGGTATTTGATGCAGAAGCAAAGCAAAATATTGAAGAGATGTTTGCTGAGATATCTAGATATAGATATTTCCCCCTAAAAGATCTCAGTAAAAGTATCTGTTAAGTCCTTTTGTCTGAAAATGCAAAGTCTTTGACTGCATTTGAAAAGCCTTGGGGATTAATTCAGATCATTCGGACTATTTTATGCACCTGCAACTTTCTGTGGATGATGAGAAAAGTTCAATGAATCTAGAAAACTCAGATAGTTTCATTGATGATATATTGTTATATACCGTCACATTATATAAGAACAGAAATTTGAGACAGACCGACTAAATATTAAATATGTTTTAGAGTCTAGAATGTGTAGGAGACATGATTTGGGGAAAGAAAGTAATCTCTTAAACCCGTACTGAGTAGGGTCAGGGCAATTCAAGATGCTGAGAGACCTAAGACTAAGAAAGGAAATATGTCATTTTTAGGTGTAGATGGATCTTGTGGACGATTCATTCCGAAAGCAGGACAAGAGGCCCAAATGGGCTTAAGGCGCACTTCTGAGGAACACCTCGATCATATGACATTGCTTCAGACCAAGTTTGGTGAACAGTTGATTAAATTAAAAGTTACTTAAAGTTTTTCCACTTTCTAGATTTTTCTGTGACAGCCCAAAAATTAAAAAAAAAGAAAAAAAAGAACATTGAAAAATTTGATGATAAGAAGTACAGTACAGACAAAGAAGTTATTTAAAGTTTTTTCAAGTACCACCATTTGAACAAGATAACCTTATCTAATCTATCAAGCCGTGTATGATAAGAAGTCGTTTATGAGTATTTCTATTTTTAGCAACTAGAGGCAACTGAAAAGGGTCAAGTGCCTCTATTCGAACAAACTTTGGAGTAAACCTCATAATATTACTACAGGTCAAGATTGATAAAGATCTATCAAACAGTTCATGAGAAGTTGTTTAATGGTATTTTCATGTGCCACCATTTGCACAAAATTGCGAAAGTTCTTTATAGCAATGCTACAGACCAAGTTTGATGATTATCCATTTAGCGGTTTATGAGAAGAAGTCGTTGGAGTATTTTTTTTATGTTTAGCTCTGACGCCCCTTAGAGCGGCTAAGTGCCACTATTTTAACAAACTTTGCAGAGGACCTTAAAATAATGCTACAGACCAAATTTGACGAAGATCCATGAAGCTGTTCATGACAAAAAAAATGTTTAAGGGTATTTTCATGTTCAGCCCTTTCGGCCCCTAAAAGAAGCAAAGGGTCCCTATATGAGGAATTTACAATGATGCTACAGGCCAAGTTTGATGAAGATCCAACAACCGGTTCGTGAGAAGAAGTCAATCGAATGTAATTCTATTAATAACTCTAGAGGCCCCGCAAAGGGACCAAGTGCAGCCATTTGAATCAACTTTAGAGAGGAACTTAGAATGATGCTACAGACCATGTTTGATGAAGATCCAGCAAACGATGCATGAGAAGAAGTCGTTTAAAGGTATTTTTATTATATGCTCTAGTGGTCACTAAAAGGGGCCAAGTGCCTCTATATGAACAAAATTAGGAGAACAAAATTTGAAAAGAAAAGTAACATAGAAAATGTTGAGTGATGAACAGTTACTTTGAAACATGTATTAGTGAAATAAAATAGTGCTTGCCAAACCTTGTACAAGTATACTATTTCGAACAAGTTATTAGTACCATACCGGTGGAACACCGTAAGGGACTATAGGGATGCCCTCTGTCCGTCCCTGCGTCTGTCCGAGCTTAAATTTGCATACTTAGGTGGCTGTAGGAACAATAGGTAACTGTACTTTTTCTTTGATATCATTCATTCCTTCAGTTTTTATGAGGCTATTTTTCTTTTACGTGACTAAAAGAACAATAGAGAGAACAAAAGAGTAGCCACATAAATACCCATATGTAGGAATGTCCATCCGTCTGTCCGTCCTCAAATTTGGATCCTGCGATTACTTAAAAGGTATTCGAGAATAGTATGTGAATAGAAGGCAATGTGTAGATTATATACGTACATGACTTATGCTTGTAGGTCAAAGGTCAAGGTCACTAATGGATGTCAAGTAAAACTTGTTTCTGTTCCATAACTTTTTATGCATTAATGGATTATCTTAGTGGTATAAACAAACGTTCCCCATGATGAAACAATGTGTCAACACATGACCTATGCTTCTCGGTTAAAGGTCAAGGTCACTGTTGGAGGTCAAATGAAATTTGTGTCTGCCACATCAAATTTAAATGCATTGCATTATTTTTATAACTATACAGAAATGTTCATGATTAGACTATTTGTCGCGCACATGACCCATGGTTGTCGGTCAAAGGTCAAGGTCACTATTGAAGGTCAAGTAAATTGTTTCAGCTCCATTACTTTCATGTGCATTTATGGATTATCTTAGTACCACGCACAAATGTTCCCACTGATGAGACAATGTGTCGTGTACATGATCTATGCTTGTAGGTCAATGTCACTATTGAAATTAAAGTAAAAATAGTTTTTGTTACTCTTAACACCACAAGGGACGAAGAGTAACAATGTTTTATACCGGTATGGGGTTTCTGTATTGCCACTGCAATACTCGGTCACTTGTTAACTATGCTGTGCAATGTTTTGCGAAATGTTTGGCGTATTTTATGCGGTTAATTTCCTTGCAGATTGTAGAATTCTTAGTTTTCCATAATAACATCTGCTGCATATAACATGAATGTAAAGTTGCCCTACAATTGAAATAGCAAGTCTGTATTGTATTTAGATTATATATTTGCGGTATGCGTGTATACCTTTGTTAACGCCGTAATAGTTATGGTATGTATGTTCCATATGTAACATGAAAATGTCACGTTGGTGATACATTTGTTTCTTCAGTGTCAATGCAAGATGAGTTGCGTTGTTATTATAGGAAACCAAATTTTCTTCACATAGTGTATTTTATTGCTTAGTAATATTTGCTATTTCCTATTTGTTACGTGTTCCATTTGAATATTCTTCTAAATAGAACATGAGATGATTGGTTTTCACACTTTGGTGCCAAAAGCAATTGCATTCTTTAATAGGTATGAACATGTATACATTTTGTGTCATGTTTTTAGAGAACTCCAAATGTGTGTGGAGGTGTAATTCATAATTGCATAAAAGTCTTGTTTAACAATGTCATGACCTTTTGGCAGTAGATGATGACATTTGCCATTTGTTTTGTTTCGCATTTTAATATTCTTCTGAAACGAATATGAGATGCTAGGACTTCACACTTCGGTGCAGAAAGCAATTGCATTGTTTAATAGGTGAGAACGTGTGTACGTTTCGTGTCATGTTTTCAGAGAGCTCGGAATATGTGTGGAATTGCAAAAGCCTTGATACATACTGGTAATAGGTTACATATTGCCTTTAGTAATTGTATTTATTAGATACATATTTATTTTGAAACAAAACTTATATACCATAAATATGCAGGCCGGTTACAAAAATTGACAGGAGGGAAATAACTGTTGAAGCTGTAAAAAGATAAATGCAAGTTAAAGTTACTTTAACTTTTTTTTGCCAAATGAAGGACTGATGCAAACATTGTCTGGAGGGGAATATTTGTTTATGTGGTAACAAAATAACTGTAAGTTAATGTTATTAATCATAACCGATATTTGCCAAATGAAGGACTGACTCAAACATTGTCTTGAGGGAAATGTATGTTTAAGTGGTAACAAGATACATGAAAAATTCAATGTTATCAACTATAACCGATTTTTCAATGAAGGTCAGTTTGTATGAAATGTAACTGTAATGTATTTCTTGTAAAAATATTTTGCATATACTGATCTTTTGAAAATAGAATGTCCCATTGGATTAAGATATTCCCAATTATCTTTAATGTTTAATCAGATAGTATGTGTTTTAAATTGTTAATATCATTTTGACTGTTAGTTTACGTTTTCCAGTACTTGTTTTGAACTTGCTGCCATTTATAAAGCAATCGATCAAATGTGAAAACACTCCTGCTAATGGTGCCTAAATATATTTTTAAAAAATCATAAATAATCCTAGATATTATTTACGTAAGTTGAATGGTAAGCTCACTTCATCAGCATGTTTTTAAGTTCGTGGTTTTACGATTACTCCGGATATCCTGACATGCAATACTAATCTTTAAGTCAGGTCAGTTTTTACATGCATATTCTGTTACTGACTTCTATGCAATGTGCCCAACCTGTGGACAAAGATGGGACAAACTTCCTAAAGAAAGAAACTGCGTAAAATGCACCTAAGCGTATTGTGTTCAGTAAAGTTAATAACTGACAGTCGGTTCGGTTCTGACTTAAAAAGGTTTTGTCTATTTTTATTTATATCATCAGCACGAGTGCATTTCATTTTTATTTTATTATAATTGTTTTATTTTTTTTTTTAAGAAGGAAAACAAACTGTATGATGTGAATTTTAACGTATTTTGCTGCATATATTTTGTCGTTGTCTAGATATATACTTTTATGATATATGTTCTAGACATATAGATTAATAAACTCTACAAAAAGCTACACGTAAACATTTGTTATAGGAAATGAGCATAAAGTGTCTTGAACTATTTTTTCCTTAAGTTTCATGTTTTTATCCTGCAGTTGAAAAAGCAATTTGTAAATGCATATAGATAAATTGTATATGTAAATGAATAAATACATGGTTTGAATGCAACCAATTGCGTTGTTTCTTTGTTATATTTGCTTTAAAAGGGATAATATAGTTGGTTCAAAATTTAGAACTGACAATATCCTTTACATTTAACCATAAAGTAACTTCCAGTGTTGAGATTTCAACAATCATTATTACCTGACTGCAGTGTTAATAACGATGCAAATTCTAGCAGCCAATTGCAGCGAGTGTTTGTATTCTTATATCTCTCCCTTCTCATTGACAATGAGTCGGTACTTAATTACTTAATTACTAGACAGCGTGTTCTTCCCGATGTTTATTTTCTGTACATGTTTCTATGTTCTTTCCTAAAGATGCCATATTTCTTAAAGTCCCTTTGGTTTTGAAATTGTCGGTTACCGAAAATGTTCAATCAACTTAATTTGGAAACAATATGGGGTAACATTTACACTTCATACTAATCAATGGAAAGAAAACTATACTAGTTTCTTTTTCAGTGTTTTGTTTACAGAAGAGCGTCTTGCTTAATGTATGTTTCAGTATAAATGGTTTGTGTCAGAATTTGAAGAATAACTGTGAAATTCTCACACATATGTTTCTGGGAACGCCATCATGATTTGCATTGACATGAAAATAATAATTATTTTCGTATTTTTATTTTATTTCATTTATTTATTTTTGGGGGTTGGGTGGGGCTGGGGGTAGCGAGCTCGTTCTGGTTTTTGTTGAATTTAATGTCACAAAGACATAGTTATAGGTCATATGGCGACTTTTAATTATAAAGAAATACCCTAGGTGCACCTCCATGAGTTATTTCATCAAGAGAGAACACTTGTGGTAGAATCACGACCTTTCATGCTTCCTCACATGAAGAATTCAACGCGGCAAGGTTTTTAAGTGAAAAAAAATTAGAAACATGTAGATTTTAAGTTAGATAGATAAATGTAGCGTAAATGTTAGAACGCATTCTTGATGAATTACCGCAGATACCGCGTCCTTAAAAACACGTGCGAGCTTAATACGCCTTCGTTATTTATGGCATAACATTGTTTTCGAATTACATGCGTGTAAATTTATGGTCGTCATATTATTATTTTTATAGTAAATCGTCCTTACTGTCACCTTATTTCTTACTTATTATCATATTTTCAGTTTAAATTATTTTAGAGCATAATCAGTGGCTGCGATATGCTTCTTGCATGCACTACTTCCTTCAATGTAAATGTTTTACTGCTACTGTGCTAAAATTTCTCATCCAGGATTTACATCAAAAAGAGATGAAAAATAATTAAAGCGCTTGCTATACCATGACGATTGGTTTGTTGATGATGAGTGAACGGTATAAGAATATAAGGAGATTTGCTTATAAAGCATCAATATGTATTTTGTAACAAAATGGTTGAAGACCAAAAATAAAACATGTTTCCAATATAATTTTGTAACAATATTTTAGTTAGATGTTAATTTTTTTTCTTCCTTTTTTGTATGGGCTGGGGAGGGGAAGGGGGATAAACGTCAAAGCGACAATACATTTATGGTTTAGGAAGGCCCCAGGTAGCCCTTCGTGCAATATTTCAAGCATGGATGTGCACCTGACTAAAACCACAAATCTTTCGTAAGCCAGATGAATGTATTCCATATATTAAAGAATTCTACACCACAAAGGAAGTTTCGACCCCGCAGCGGTAAGGGGATTCAGATGATAATTTCATTTTAATGTTAAATTTTAATTTTAATAACAAACAAACGAAACAGGTTAAAGGTTGTGGTTATTTTTTTTCTGAAAAAAGATCGTTTTTAGATTCCTCACAAAAATAGATTTATTGATAAATTATCAGTATTAAAACGGACGAAGTGATAAGATATATGCCGTGCATGCCCAGTTATATACTGCAGCAATATATAGATACTTACATATTTCAGTCGATGCTGGAACCAGATGTTTATAGATGAGACAGCTTTTCTTGAAGTCATTCCAGCAGTAAACAACATGGCTTGTTATATACTGCAGCAATATATAGACGCTTAATATATTTCAGTCAATGCTGGAACCAGGTGTTTACAGATGAGGCAGCTTTCCTTGAAGTCATTCCAGCAGCAAACAACATGACTTGTTATATACTGCAGCAATATCTGACAAAAAAAATACACAGATGTTGAAATATGTTAAAAAGGTATATTTTAATTAATTATTAATTTGACTACCTAATATTCAATTGGTACATTTGATTCATTGCCTTACAGCCTATGTGTCATGTCATATTTTACCAAATTGTTTAGTTTTATAATTGTACCTATAGATATATAGGTCAACTGGGATTGTTTCTTACTGTGTTTGTCATAAAACATTACTTCCGTACGCTGTGGGGTAACTAAGATACAAAATACAATGTACAAGGAACTTTATTTATAGTCGGTTATGAATTAAACAATAATTACTAGCTATCAGCTATTTTCCAACAAAAACACAGTCATAATGAAAATAAAACAAACATATGTATGAATAAAGGTAAATATAAAATAATTTGTTAAATACTTTAAAGTCAAAATTGTGCAGTTAAAATTATAATAACGTTAAATTGCAAATAGAGTAATAATTTAGTTAAGAAATAAATATAGGTTTAATCCTTACATAAATATTTTTAAGCATAGACATATACTGAATTGAATATAATTATAAAAAATGCAGTTTACAACAAAAGATTAAAAGTCAGTCTGATAGAAGATTTTGTGAAGAAAATGCCAGTATTATATTACTAATGGCCAAATAATGTATATAATACATTTTTTGAATAAATAAAATATAAATAAAAGCAAAATACATGTGAAAGAAAAACTTGAAAAGATTATTAAATGGATTATAAAATACCTTTGAAGTGAGTGATAATTTTGAGTTAAAATGTTGTACAGCTTTTGTCATGCTGGACACAATTGAGTCTGCCTTTGCGACCAGTGCAGATCATGACCAGCCTCACATCTGTGCAGTCTGATCATGATCTGCACTGTTCAACTTTCAGTCAGCATCTATTTTGTATGCACCCCTTTAACAGTTAATGGTACTGTCCAAATTGAAAGATGAACAAGTTCATTATAGAAATTTAGCAGGGTAAGGGTTAAGATTTACTTCCTGTTAAGTTTTTTATACAGTAGCTTAATAAATTGAGTGGGCTAGAATATTTTGAAATATTTTAAGTAAATCATACAATCTATGCGGGTATTCGGAACCACTGCAAGTGAGGTCCTGTCATTGGTCTGACATCATGTGATCAAATTATGATAATTTGTGAAACTGTATAAATTCTCAAATCAGATAATAAGGCTAAAAGTAATAGATTAAAAATTTGGAATTGATTCCTGGATTGGAATATTTGTGATATATGGCTATCTTGTGAATTGTTTATAGCTGTTTACGTGAATACTTACTTAAGCAAATATTTATTAAGAATTAGCAAATATCCTTCTTAACATAGAAATTTTGTGACAGTTTAGCAAAATTATGCCACTTTTTGTACAAGTTTTTGTATGTAAGCTAGCATTAGGTCGAAGGGCTTCAAATAGTTGAGAGCGGTGTCATAGACAGCTCTTGTTATAGCTTGATTACTATGTTATTGAACTGGAAATTACACACACAATTTGCAATACATTGTTGTAGGAATGCATTTTTGTAAATAAAAATCACAGTGTGACACTAGACGATTTAACGTTCATCTGTAGACAGTGTGAACAGTTCAGAAGTTATTTTGTACCCTTCTGAATATATTAACTTCAATACCTTCCACATATTTTCTTACTTGATTGTTGTTTTTTATCAGCATCATCAGTAATGTGTAATGAATGTTTCTGAAGTATAATGTTTTCTTTTCAGACTGTATCAAGTACTGACATCCCTGAACATGTTGACATTGCAAGACAACTCATATATATTGAGAAACATATTTTGACGGCATCATTACCTTCATGAAGCTTAGTGCATAAGATGTTAAATTAATGAAAGGAAACTTACCAGCGTCAGTGTCACTTGTATGAATTTAATTTTGTGAAACTGTGATACAAAGTTATAGAAAACGTTTTAGTGGTATTATTTTTCGGACCTGTTATATATCTGTGTTTTTAGCGGACCAGGGTCCTTCCATCTACTTCCGTCCATCATCTGTCCACACTTTTCTTCAGATGAAATCTCTGATCCTTCTAGTCGGAATTGCACCAAATTAGGTCAGTAGCATCCTGGCATGGTCCTCTGTTAAGTTTATCCAAGGTAACCATTATAAGGTCCTCTCCAAAATGTGTTCAAATCAAAATGCTTGGCTCTTTCCAAAAGTATCTAGAGCTAAATTAGAAATATTTTAAACTATTTGTTCTCATGAACCGCTTTATTGATTTTCATCAGTCTTGAATTTTAGCATCATTGTAAGGTCTTCTCCCAAATTCGTTCAAATAAGGACACTGTCTTGGCCATTGTTTAGAGGCTGCTAGAATTAAAAAATAGAAATACCTTTAGCTGACAACTTCTCATGAACCACGTGATGGATCTTCATTAAATTTGATGTGAATCATTGTTATAAGTTCTGTTCCCAAATGGGACTGCTAGATTCGGACGGTCCATTGGATCTTCATCACATTATTATACGGTCTACTCCCAGTTTTGTACAAATGGTGTGCTTGACCACTTTTAGAAATATAGAAACACCTTTAAAGGCCTTCTTCTTGTAAACTGCTAGATAATTTTTTATCAAACTTGGTAGTTAGCATTCTATTATGAACCCCGTCAGATTTATTCAAATAGTTTCTGCTTGCTCCTTTTGTACGCTGCAAAATGTAAATACAGAAATACGTATAGACATCTTCTTGTTGATTGATCTCCACTTAACTTGGTCTATCATCATTTTTTATGGATTTAGTCACATTTGTTAAGGTGATTCTGCTTGGGGTATTTTAGGGGCTGTCAGAGCAGAAAAAGAAACAAGAGGGTCATGATGACCCTGGATCGCTCACCTGTGTAATATGAGCTACATGTTTCAAATGTCAAACTGATGATAAAATATTAAGAAAGTCAGTAGGTCACATTCATGGTCAATGAAATTCAGTTTTACGATTTGTGTGCAAAACTGTGTATGTCATCAAAATTTCAAGGCTGTATCTTAAAAAACAATAATCTAGGTCAGTAGGTCAAGGTCACAGTCAAGTGACATCATATTACTTGGGGTCATCAGGTAATTATAATTAAACAGTCTTGGAAATATGATCAAATGATTTTCTTAAGTATTTTTCCTATATAACTCACATAATAACTAAGTGACCCCAGGGCGGGGCCTCTTTTAACCCCAGGGGTATAATTTGAACAATTTTGGTAGAGGACTACTAGACAATGCACCATACCAAATATCAAAAGCCTAGGTCGTATGGTTTCTGACAAGAAGATTTTTAAAGCTTTTTCTTATATAAGTCTATATAAAACTTGGGACCCCCAGGGCAGGGCCTCTTTTCACACAAGGGGGGAAATTTGAACAATTTTGTTTAAGGACCATAAGACAATGCTACAAACCAAATATCAAAGGTCTAAGTGTTGTGGGTTCAAACAAGAAGATTTTTAAACTTTTTTCTTATATAAGTCTATGTAAAAGTTGGGACCTCCGGGGCGGGGCCACATTTGACCCTAAGGGGATAATTTGAACAATCTTGGTAGAGGATCACTAGATGATGCTACATACCAAATATCAAAGCCCTAGGCCATGTGGTTTTGTAAAAGAAGATTTTCAAAGTTTTCCCTATATAAGTCTATATAAACCATGTGACCCCCAGGGCGGGGCCATATTTGACCCAAGGGGGATAATTTGAAAAATTTTGGTAGAGGATCACCAGATGATGCTACACACCAGATATCAAAGCCCTAAGCCCTGTGGTTTTGGACAAGTAGATTTTTAAAGTTTTTCATTTCGGTTGCCATGGCAACCAGAGTTCTGCATGGAATTCAATTCTTTGAATAATTTTGAAAGGGAGCCACCCAAAGATCATTCCTGTGAAGTTTGGTGTAATTCTGCCTAGTGGTTTTCAAGAAGATTTTTTTAGAAATTGTTGACGCACTACGCACGACGAACGACGGACTACGCACGACGCACGACGGACATCAAGCGGTCACAATAGCTCACCTTGTCACGACGTGACAGGTGAGCTAAAAAGCAGTGAATTGATTTCTAATCATGAACTCCTTGATTGGTTGTTAAGGAACTTTCAAATGTGTC
This sequence comes from Mercenaria mercenaria, assembly GCF_021730395.1. Classification (NCBI taxonomy): domain Eukaryota; kingdom Metazoa; phylum Mollusca; class Bivalvia; order Venerida; family Veneridae; genus Mercenaria; species Mercenaria mercenaria. The sequence continues at coordinate 44,147 of NW_026462965.1, read as the reverse complement.
TAAATCGATTTGCTGGACTCTGACCACTTTTAATAGCAACCAGAGCAAACAATAGAACTAGAGCACCACTGTGTGGAACTTAATGCATCCAAAGCATTGTGCATATCAGGTTTGAGAATCATAGGTCAGAGAATTCTGTTATTACTGAGCGGAAAGTAAATCAAAAACAATCTTGGTGAGCTATTGTGATCGCTCACTGTCCTTTGTCCGTCTGCCGTCCTTCCATCTGCTTCTGTCCATCATCCGTACACACTTTTCTTAAGATGAAATCTTTGAAACTTCGGGTCGGAATTGCACCAAACTTGGTCAGTAGCATCCTGGCATGGTCCTCTGTTCAGTTTATTTAATGTTTTAGCTTTGCCCCTTTTAGGGGCCTCCAAAGCTACAAATTGAAATACCTTTAAACGACTTCTTCTCATGAACTTAAACATCATTATAAGGTCCTATCCAAAATGTGTTCAAGTGGGAAGGCTTGGTCCCTTTCAGGGTTAACTAGGGAAAAAATTAGAAATACTTTTAAAATACTTCTTCTCATGACTCGCTTTACTTACTTTCATCAGTCTTGATTTTTAGTATCATTGTAAGGTATTCTCCCAAATTTGTTCAAATAAGGGCACTTGGACTTTTTTAGAGGCCGCTAGAATTAAAAATAGAAATACCTTTAGCTGACAACTTCTCATGAACCATGTGATGGATCTTCGTCAAATTTGATATGTAGCATTATTATAAGTTCTGCTCTTAATTCTTTTCAAATGGGGGCACATGGCCCCTTTAAGAGGTCGCCAGATTCGGATGGTCCATTGCATCTACATCAGACTTGATTTTTAGCATTATTATAAGGTCTGCTCCCAAATTTGTTCAAATGGTGCACTTGGCTCCTTTTAGAGGACACCAAAGCAAAATATAGAAACGCCTTTAAAGGCCTTCTTCTTGTAAACTGCTTGTTGGATTTTGATCAAACTTAGTATGTAGCATCCTATTATGAACCCCATCATATTTATTCAAATAGTTTCTGTTTGCTCCTTTTGTGCGCTGCAAGATCTAAATACAGAAATACCTATAGACAACTTCTTATGAAGCTCTTGATTGATCTTCATTTAACTTGGTCTATCATTTTTTATGGATTTAGTCGCATGATTCTGCTTGGGCTTTTTAAGGGCTGTCAGAGCAGAAAAAGTAAAAAAAAGCCTTAGTGAATTGATTTCTTATCGTGAACTCTTTGATTGTTGTTAAGGAACTTTCAAATGTGTTTAAATCGATTTGCTGGACTCTGACCCCTTTTAATGGCAACCAGAGCAAAAAATAGAATTAGAGCACTACTATGTGGAACTTAATGCATCCAAAGCATTGTGCATATCAGGTTTGAGAATCATAGGTCAAAGAATTCTGTAATTACTGAGTGGAAAGTAAATAAAAAACAATCGGACGGATGACCACTGCTATCACATAATGTGTCGATGTGGTCACTTCGCATGCCAGTGACACTGACCTTTGACAAACAAACATTCAGAATTAAGAGGGGTCCATGGTGTCCTTTTTATTCCCCGCGGAAGGCAGATGGATACTGTTTTGGCTGTGTCTGTCCAGATGTTCGTTTATCCATCCGAAATTGAAAATGCATATAATTCAAAAAGTATATAAGCTTGAATCACCAAACCTCAAATAATTGTTAACACATGACGTTTGCTCACACATAGTATTATCCCCTTGACCCAGTAAAAGCAGTTTCCCTTTATTTGTTTGGAAAAAATTGCAAATGCTTTTCAATTCAAAAAGTATTTCTACTAGAATCCCCAAACCTCACATTATTATTGAATAGCATGTAAGATTAATATCAACAATGTATATTCATCAGACTGCCATCTTGAATGCAGTGTGCCCCAGGGCAGTTGCCTTGGTCCGTGGCTGTATCTCACCTATGCTGGAACTCTTTTTGATGTCATTCCAAAATCCATATCAGTCTACAGTTTTGCTGATGATCATATAGCAAATAAAAGCTTTCGTCCTACATCTGTTTCCGTAGAATCACAAGTGATCGGAGACCTTGAAAGGTGCGCAGTTATAATCAATGACCGGATGAATAGAAACAAACTGAAAATGAACACTTCCAAAACTGAATTTATTATGTTTGGTAGCAGACCTCAACTGAACATTGCTGGTGATGATGACAAACGTGAAGGCACAATTAGATATCTCGGTGCATTTCTTGACGAAACCTTCAACTTTAAAGATCATGTAAATCACAAATGTCGAACAGTCATGTTGAATTACCTTCGAATTAAGAACATCCGGAAATACTTAACAAAAGCAGCCACTGAAATTTTAGTTTTGTCTCTAGTTATTTCACATCTGGATTATTGCAATGTCATACTGTATGGTGCAGCTAACTGTGAGGTGCGTAAGATGCAACGTATTCAAAACATGTGTGCAAAACTTGTCCTTAACAGGAGGAAATTTGACAGTTCTAAACAAGCATTGTATCACTTAAATTGGTTGCCGGTGAAAGCAAGAATTGAGTTCAAGATAGTTTCTTTCATGTTTAGCTGTCACACTGGCAGAGCACCTCTGTCTTTAACAGAATTGCTTACAGGGTATATTCCTAGTAGACAAGGTTTGAGATTGTGTGAAAATTCTGAATGTCGTAATATGTTGTTCCATACAACAAATGCAAAACATTCAATGATAGAAGTTTCTGTACTTTGGTCCAAAACTTTGGAATGAACTGCCGTTAGAACTACGCAAAAGTAAATCACTTGACACATTCAAAAAACAATCTTAAAACACTGTATTTCAGAGATTTCGTGGCATTGTTTTAAATTTTTTTGATAATTGTTTATTATGCGAAAGCAGCAGGTGATAGTCCTTAAATTTTTGTAAAAGGTTTTACTTTCAACATTTATATTTCCAAGGTTTGTTTAATTAAACGCACTTGTTGGTAAGGCTCTGTGAGGTGGGTAGTGTGTAGTATTTCTTTCTTAAATAGTATATGATGGCACCATTAACCGGGGGTTTGAACCTCTATATGCAGTTCGTCTGGGCGTACCATGTGATGCTTTAAGCACTGGTATTCGCAATAAGGGGAAAATGACCTCAAGTGGAGGGATGCGGTCATGACTGTTAGTTACAATAAGGCTGTTATTATTATAATTGTCATTATTAATATTGTTATGATAATAATTATTATTATTATGTACAACATCATTGAATATATCATTGTATAAAAATAGGCGTTTAATCAAATTATTCAGTTTCAGTTTCAGTTTCTTTGCTCACACATAGATTTATCCTCCATTGACTTAGTAAAAGCAGTTTTTCTGACTGTTTTAAACAAATTAAAAATGCTTATAATTTTAAAAGGATTTTTATTAAAATCATCAAACCACGCATAATGATTAATTAGTACATTACCTTTGATTACAAATAGTTTTATCCCCCTTGACCCATTAAAAGAAAGGTTTTTACCCTTGATTTTGTAAATATTTTAAAAATGCTTAAAATTCAAAACGTTTTTTAATTAGAATCACCAAACCACACATAATGATTAATTAGTACATAACCTTTGATTATACATAGTTTCATCCCCCCTTGACTCATTAAAAGCAGAGTTTTCCCCCGTGATTTTGTAAAACATGTAATTAAAATTCAAATAGTGTTTTAATTAGAATCACAAAACCTCACATAATGATTGATTAGCACATGACCTTTGCACGCATGTAGTATTATCTCCCTTTACCTCATAAAAACAGAGTTTTTCCCCTTGCTTTGGTAAAAACTAGGGATTTTTTTTTACTGTATCTAAGTAATCTATTGATGGATCTTAATGCCAGATTATCTTCATTAACCAGGGTATTGCCTTTAAATTATTTTACATTCCATTAAATTAATTCCCACATAACAAAGTAATCCATTGATGGATCTTCATGAAATTTAATACAAATATCTTTCATCAGAACCTCTTCAGTTACTGCAGAATTTTGTCAGGATCTCTTCATTAACCAGTTATTGCCCTTTAATCGTTTTAAAATTCATAAATTCCCATAAAAGAAAATAATCCATAGATTGATCTTCATTAACTTTATTGGTCATTATAGAGCTGAGTTCCCCCTTGATTTTGTAAACAATAGGGAACCAACAAACCATTGCAGGGTCCTTTTGTACATAACTTGTGTAAATCTGGATTAGAATGTACTCCCACCATTTTCAAAACAACTTATTCGGTTGGGGATATAAATTCACTGAATTTGCTTGTTTAAGTAACAGTCACCACACCTCGACGTTTAACCCACTGACTTCAAAATCGATAGGGTTCATCTACTGTCCATTGGCTATGTGCCTGCAATGTTTGATGGGTGGACGGATAGCTCAGTGGTTTGCACACTGGCCTTCCAATCCTGAGGTCTGGGGTTCGATCACCGGCAGCTACTCGGGAATTTTCAGAAACGCTTTTCAGTGTTTCCCACCCAACTAAAGGTGTACTGGTCAAGAACCCAGGCAATCCTTGCGTGTATCAGTGCTATACACTGGGCACGTTAAAGAACCAGGCTGTCTATTTGCAACGAGCTAGGCTAAGTTAGCCGGACAAGACTGTATCTGATTTCTGATCTCTCTGTCATGGGGGCTTTGTCTCACTCTGTCCCTCTGGTCAGATCGCTCTGTGTCTGTAGTAGTTGAGGATGAATTATGCGCCCTGTGTGGCTGCATTTGAACTATGTAAAGCGCCTTTGAATGTGAAATTGATCATGAAAAGGGCGCTATATAAATCTGGTATAATAATAATAATAATATAAATGGTGACAGGTCCGATCACTTTAAAAAAAAATATTGGAAGTAAATGGTTTTTGTACTACCAGTCAGTTTTACCTTGATTTTTGGCCCTATGTCCTCAAAATAAGGGTAACGGGTAATATGCCTGACTAGTAAGAGGATCATCGATCAAGGAGTTTTCAAGATATTGTGCGGAAAATGTTTTTAGCTCACCTGAGCTTTGTTTGTTTGTTTAAAACAGTCAGAAAAACTGCTTTTACTAAGTCAATGGAGGATAAATCTATGTTTGAGCAAAGAAACTGAAACTGAAACTGAATAATTTGATTAAACGCCTATTTTTATACAATGATATATTCAATGATGTTGTACATAGTAATAATAATTATTATCATAACAATATTAATAATGACAATTATAATAATAACAGCCTTATTGTAACTAACAGTCATGACCGCAACCCTCCACTTGAGGTCATTTTCCCCTTATTGCGAATACCAGTGCTTAAAGCATCGCATGGTATGCCCAGACGAACTGCATATAGAGGTTCAAACCCCCGGTTAATGGTGCCATCATATACTATTTAAGAAAGAAATACTACACACTACCCACCTCACAGAGCCTTACCAACAAGTGCGTTTAATTAAACAAACCTTGGAAATATAAATGTTGAAATGTAAAAAGTTTTACAAAATTTAAAGGACTATCACCTGCTGCTTTCGCATAATAAACAATTATCAAAAAAATGTAAAACAATGCCACGAAATCTCTGAAATACAGTGTTTTAAGATTGTTTTTTTGAATGTGTCAAGTGATTTACTTTTGCGTAGTTCTAACGGCAGTTCGTTCCAAAGTTTTGGACCAAAGTACAGAAACTTCTATCATTGAATGTTTAGCACTTGTTGTATGGAACAACATATTACGACATTCAGAATTTTCACACAATCTCAAACCTTGTCTACTAAGAATATACCCTGTAAGCAATTCTGTTAAATAAAGAGGTGCTCTGCCAGTGTGACAGCTAAACATGAAAGAAACTATCTTGAACTCAATTCTTGCTTTCACCGGCAACCAATTTAAGTGATACAATGCTTGTTTAGAACTGTCAAATTTCCTCCTGTTAAGGACAAGTTTTGCACACATGTTTTGAATACGTTGCATCTTACGCACCTCACAGTTAGCTGCACCATACAGTATGACATTGCAATAATCCAGATGTGAAATAACTAGAGACAAAACTAAAATTTCAGTGGCTGCTTTTGTTAAGTATTTCCGAATGTTCTTAATTCGAAGGTAATTCAACATGACTGTACGACATCTGTGATTTACATGATCTTTAAAGTTGAAGGTTTCGTCAAGAAATGCACCGAGATATCTAATTGTGCCTTCACGTTTGTCATCATCACCAGCAATGTTCAATTGAGGTCTGCTACCAAACATAATAAATTCAGTTTTGGAAGTGTTCATTTTCAGTTTGTTTCTATTCATCCGGTCATTGATTATAACTGCGCACCTTTCAAGGTCTCCGATCACTTGTGATTCTACGGAAACAGATGTAGGACGAAAGCTTTTATTTGCTATATAATCATCAGCAAAACTGTAGACTGATATGGATTTTTGAATGACATCAAAAAGAGTTCCAGCATAGGTGAGATACAGCCACGGACCAAGGCAACTGCCCTGGGGCACACTGCATTCAAGATGGCGGTCTGATGAATATACATTGTTGATATTAATCTTACATGCTATTCAATAATAATGTGAGGTTTGGGGATTCTAGTAGAAATACTTTTTGAATTAAAAAGCATCACCAATTTTTTTCCAAACAAATAAAGGGAAACTGCTTTTACTGGGTCAAGGGGATAATACTTTGTGTGAGCAAACGTTATGTGTTAATAATTATTTCGAGGGGTGAATGCGACAAAGTGCTAAGTGCATTTCATGAAATTTTACAGGAGAAGGAAAAAACATTCCTGTTGCTTTTTTATTCTGACAGCTGTTGTAATATTTTTAAATCTGATTAAAATCAACTGTATCTTTTTAAATCTAGTGGAATTTTTAAAGAAATGTCAGACAGAAAAGAAAGTTTAATCAAAATGTCACTTAGAACTTTTTCGCACAAATTTGCAAAAAGGTAAGCGCGACAAAATTCTAAGTGATTTTATATTTTATTATTAAAGGGACATAAAATTCATCTTTTTGTACCCAGTTTTTTGTAGTGTTTGAAATCATTGAATAAAATGAACGTTACTAAAACAATGTCACTTAAAACTTTTTCGCAGTCATTTTTGTTTACTATTCTAAAACTTTCTGACTTCGAAAAGAGTCTAAGTGACATTATAAGTAAGCCCTTACAATGTATAGGTCATCCAAAGTTTTTGCTTTTGAGCTTATTTTTCTTTAGAAGGAAATATTTTTCATGTATCTAGTAAAACAACGTGTTTGATGGCTGGACACAAGAAGTGGGCCCTTTAATTTCTTTCATAGTAATCAAAAGTAGTGTTCACTGTACAGAGCATAGCATAACGAATGAAACTGCTTTATCTGCGGATTATCTTTTCAATAATACATGAAATTTTTTATCACACTATAGTCTACCAATATCTTGAGAAAATGTGACTTCTGATGGCATTTTTTGTTAATGCTCGTATATTAGTATAAAAGTGTTCCTTAGGATAAAACATGAAATTTAAAAAGGGCTGTCGCCTTCTAGGATTCTTCTTTACTGTATAATTGGGTCAAAGGTCAAATGGGTGCATTTACAAATACACAATACCGTTTTGCACTCATTTTATTTTCATATACCAACTAAATTGGTTTAAATATTGTGGCTAGACGCCCTTTAGTATTTTATAAAACTGATGATAATTTTAAAAGTATATATACACATTTGTAATATATATTATATTATATAGAATAATATATATCTGGGAAAAGTGACATACGATGGCAAAGTATGTTATACTTGACATGTTTGCTAATCTTTATATGTGGATCAACTACAGAAATATTTTTGGTACTGTCGTATCAAAGGGATATTTCAATATAATTTCAAGGTCACAGACATGTCAAGGTCAAAACTGAACTTTTAAAAATGACTTCTTAGTTATTAAATGTATCAGCTATAAAAAGAATACATGTATTGTACACATTTTGAGAAATGTGTGTGAAAGAGAAAATATGAAAGGTTTTAAGGAAGAAGACTAGAGCGGAAAAAGACTTACATTTAAATGTATAAAAATTCTCACGTAAAAAGTTAAAATCTCTTTAATGTCATGTATACAACCAAGTTTTTTTAGCTCAATAAGGAGAGCGCATACCTAAGGATCGCGAGGTCGTGAGTTAGATCCCCGGGAGAGGTGTATGTTCTCCATGACTATTTGATAATAGACATTGTCAGAAGTAATTTCGTCCTCCACTTCTGAATCATATGGAGGAGTTGGCAGTTACTTGCGGGGAAAGGCTACTACTTGTAGAGGCTCTGGAGCACTGATTAGGTTAATTTACTGCCGTAAAATGACTGAAATACTGTTGAAAGTAACATTTTTATAATAGTTTTATATGAGATGCTTCTTCAGCTCCTAAAGAAATTATTTCAAATCTGGTGATGATTTATAATATGATTTTATATTTATGTTAATTTGTCCGTGCGGTGATGCTCGCGGTGATGCTTAAATAGGACCATTTCAGAGGAATATCTGAATATTGGTCACATCATAGGTATACACAGTATATGTACGGTAATAAACAGAAAAGAACAGATCTGTAGGATTTCAACTAGTTAATTTATACATTATTTTCTTGATTTGCTGTAATTTTGTTCTTTTTTTCACTATCGGTCAGGCTTTTATTATCATACTTTATGTATTTGTAATTAAGTAACACATTTCAAGAACTATCACCGAAGCTCTTAATGCGATATCTGCATCTGTTTTTTTCTGACAATTCAGCACGCTATTTCTGTTTCGATCCTTATTATCTTTGGCTTTGCTTCTACACCCTCACTTCCTGTCAGGTCAAGCCTTTTCGAAGTTATTACATCTATAGGACCAACATAAACAAATAGTTACAAAATTGTAGATACTGTAAACAATTGAAAAGCGGCTACCAGTTCTGACAAAAGCCTAATGTTCATGTGCAAAATAATTTTTAGCTGATTCAAAACTATACACACACACATAACATTTGCAGTTATCTTATATCTATATTTACATTTTGATTAACTATCGCTTGATTTTTGGTTGCGGGTTTATCCCGCTACCAAAGTTAAGTGTATTTCTGACAATCATGTAGCATCTTTATTTGATTTCAAATCACATCCAAAGGAATTTGTTCATGTGCTACACAAAGTAGTCCCATTCGTGAACAATGCGGATGAATTATCAATGATCAAGCAGTTCTTATTCATCCTCTGTCCATTCTAACTGGCCATTTAGATCATATAAGATCAATCAATGATTAGGTATTCCAGCCCATGGTTACATCACTGACTTCCAGCTGTTCATGTAAGGTCAGGCAGAGTTTATCTTAGATATGAGGCACATTAGTATTTGTTTCTTATACTTGTATATTTATAGATTGGCATTTAAAAAGAAAATAACTCTAGCAAAACCCGCAACCACCAGATATCTCAAGGCTTTGATTATTCATAGATAGTATTTCTGAACGCCCACACATTAATAAAATTGCTACAGCACATGCGTAAACCACTGGAATAGAGTCTTGATTGACAGCATAGACCATTTTAAATAATGCTTGAGAGAATTTGCACAATGCAAACTATCCTACAAATAGACTTAATCTAACCGAGTCTTTAGATCTGGCAACGGCTAGTACAGTCAAACCATGTTTGCTAGAGCTCGACGGGACTAGCAAAATGTGTTCGAGATATCAGTAGTACAAGCCAACGTGAAGTATACATAATACAGACCTGCAGCTGAGTTCGAGTCAAAAGTAGTAATTGGATAATCCGAATTCGAGCAAACGAAATTTTATTGTTAGGTTTGACGTAGCACCGACACAATTATAGGTCATATGGCAATTTTCCAGCTTTGATGATAGAGGAAGACCCCAGGTGCCCCTCCATGCATTATTTCATCATGAGCGGGTACCTGGGTAGAACCACCGACCTTCCGTAAGCCAGCTGGATGGCTTCCTCACATGAAGAATTCAACGCCCCGAGTGAGGCTCGAACCCATATCGGTGAGGGGCAACTGATTTAAAGTCAGCGACCTTAACCACTCGGTCACAGAGGCCCCTCAAGTTTGACTGTACTAATCTTTATGAAATACGCGCCATAGAACTTTCTACCTGTTATGTTCATACAGACAATCATATAGGTACTCAGCCAGCATTTATGGAAATTGTTAGCCTGAAAACGGAAATTTTAGAAACATGAGAAAAATATCTTTCACAAATGAACATAATATCAAAGCGTATGAAAAGTTAAGCTCATTCTATAGAAATAACTTTAGTCGTTTTTAATTTTGCCAGTCTCAAATGCAATAAATCTATTTAAAGTAATTTATTTTACTTCTCAATATCTTATCACCGAAAAATAACAGGTTTATATTAGAGATTTTCAATTTACTTCGACACGGACTGCGGACAGCGGACTGCGTACTTACAGTAGGGGTTTTCTCAAAATATTTAAAGGTTCGCAAAACAGAAAACATACTTAGTGTATATATGTTTCTTTTACCTATATGTGTTGTAACTTTTGCCTTCATTGTACAAATTAGTGTATTTTGAGATTATCTGCTGTTATACAATACATACGTTTGAAAATATATGGATAGTGAACAGGCTACATTTAAAACCCGTAATCGCAATATTCTGATGTCATCTAAATACGCTGTCATATTTTACTTGCGTTAAGCATGTTTATTCAATTATCCGTATGCTTTAACATTTTGTTTTAATATCTTGGGACATTTCTGGCGTTACTTAACCTCCGTGCGAATCGAACGATATGACATGTGAAGTTTCGAACCCACTTCACTACGATAATAATTTATCTTAATATGTTCATGCATTAATAATACAACTTGAAACATGGATTTGAAGATAACGGCGATTCCTAAATTTAATATGTGTCCGTCCATACAATTCCTAGACTAGTATTTTCCTAGCAACATAATAAAATAAACGAAGTACAAAATATTATTGATAAAAATAATAAAACATCCCGAATGAAATTAAAGTCCGTTAATTTTTTGTTGTATAGTATATATACCGTGTTCTAGTAGAATTCTGTACGAAAAAGGTCATTGATTTTCATTAATTTTGATAATGTATCTAATTTTCGATAAAAAGAAGTTTTACTGAAATATCTTGAATGATTTATTTCAATACTTTGTCTTAACATACTGGAAGTTCTCATACATGTATCTTTCAACTCCGTCAAAACGAGATCCGATACATTACCATATTTTAGCTAAAACATCCTGAATTAGTTATGTATCAGCATGTTTGGAGATCAAAAAGGAAATAGCCACTTCGTATTTTCATAATCTGATAACAGAATTGCATGTTAAAAGTTGTTTTAGATTTACTATCTTAAAGTGACTACTCAGTATGAATTATCAGTCTCAATTGGAATTTAATCTTTAAGTACCATTAAAACTGGCAGTCAAAATATCAATCTAAAACCCAGCGGAGACTGAAAACTGTTTTGTGAACATTAGGCATGGGACGCGTCCAAGGTCAAATTCCGATCATATTCCAAAAAATGTTTTATGGCCTGAGTGCATGCATAGAATTGTCAACGAAATTATATTTTTGACACCATTTGAACAATTCGGTGTGGTCATTTGATACAACCAGCTTAGAGACGAGCCTTTATCATTGACAAAGCTTTTTGGTCCTGTACCTTTTCGAACACATGCATACACATGGTATGTGTAGATACTCGGTTTTGGGGAACTTGGACAAATATTTAAACTCATGAAAACTCACGGTTATTGGTTTAATAATTTATCCTGATAAGATAACGTGACCGGGAAAACTGAATGAATTCCGTACCGTATAAAATGACTTTGTAGGGTTTGAAATAGTTCAGAATATATATGTATAATACCAAGTAAGACATTTTACCGCGGTGCATTAAACTGTCACGCATCGTATCGTGCATTTTCAAAATTGTGCGTCGTACAATAGCATTTCAGCAACCCGAGTGCATTAGTACGAAACTATGTTTCCAAAATCACTATATACATTCTTTGATACCAAATATTCAACTAAATTGTAACATACTGTTGTTTTGATTCCCTGATCTTAAATAGGCGAACCTCTTGCGGCACAGGTGAAGGGGAAGAGTGTCTGTCTCCTTACCAGGTGGTCATTGGTTTAAATCCTTGATTAAAAGGTATGTTGATCGTTGAATTAACAGCTAGCGAATACTGGCTAGATCCTCACGAATTTAACAAGCATTTAAATAAGTTGCTACACTTCAGATAAAAAGGAATAAGTTTGCGATGTCGAAAGATTTGAGTATAATAGATACGTTAATAAAAAAGGTATAAAAGGTAAAAGGATATTTTTTTTTTAAAATGCGCCCACACTGTTACGAATGCTTGTAAGACAAAATACATGTATATCGGTAATTCATAAATGCAATTCAATGGATATTAAATCTTATAACTATCTTTTCTCGGATATTTTAAATAGAAACAGTATTACGGCATAGAACCAGATGCTAAATACGCCGCTGTTCAGTTTTGCAAAAAAACAAAAACAAACAAACTTACATACAGTTTGAGAAAACCCCTGTAGTAAGTTCCCAGTCCGGGGTCCGCAGTAAGCGTCGAAGTAAGCTGAAAATCTCTATTAGAAGGTAGCAGAAATGATGAAAATCTGACGTTTATCACAAAAATGCACTTACTGACCTTTGACCTTGTGCTGTGACCTTACTATGGCCCTTAGAAGGCGACAGCCCCTGAAATTTTTCCAATTTTAATTAAGTTAACAATGAACATGGCTGTCGGACATTAACAAAAAATGCCATCAAAGGCAATTTCTAGGCCTCTTTTTTGGATATATAGGCAGACTACTAAGAAACAACACATAATTGTTTTCCATTTTATTTATTTAAAGCTTTTAAACTTCAGTAATTTCTCAGACTCACAATTACACTGAACAAAAATGGCTAGCCAATCACAATGTATCTTTATAAATTATATTCTTTGGCTTAGTTAGTGTATCAGTTTTAAGAGAATTATAAAAACTGTATTTCAGACTTGATATTTTCCTCAGAGTTAAAAATACATGCATTCTAATATGACTAGCAATGCATTATTCATCACAACGTTATTATGTTAACATCATGTCAACATGATATTTAACACCATGTAGTGCTTTCAAATTTGATTCAGTATTTTACCTAATAGCATTTATAAAACGAAATGTAACACTGTATAACTGTCTAGATTAATTTACGCACATACTAATCTGGTATATTCGCTTTACAGAATAATTTGCCATCATTTTCGCCCAAATTGAACTCTTCCGCAAGACGTATTACCATTTCCAGTCTGGTGTGTATAAACAAAGGAGCGTGATGACACGCCATGCATACAAGAGGAAACAGTTCCATAATATTGATCTAAATTTTACGACAAAGACATAATATTATTAGAAAGGAAATTTTCTATATAGCAAAATTATTTATACAATCTGGCAGTAATAATCGTTCGAAATAATTTCTCTCGAGCTGCGCCCTCGTGAAATTATTACACCTGATGTATAACCACCTATCATGCATAAATAATGTTAAAACACTGCTTTGGTGTTAATTATTTCTTAATTACTGTATCACTAGAATTAAAACAGCTGTTATTGTTCAGTATAATGCTTTGATTCAGTAAAACAGTTCTCTTTCAATAGCAAAATGTTTTTTTCCTATAAAAAAACTGTTTACAATAAATAAAGTTTAAATCATCATGCATTTTCCTATTCTGTACTTAGATTAATGTTGAGTACAGAAAACAGTGTTTCAATTTATTTTTTGCCCAATGAAGCTTCAATACTTTAATTATTGAGAAATATACTTAAAGTTGGAAAGCTTGTTTCAAGATCTAGCCTCTCAAAACAGTACAAATAAATAACTTAACCTGACTAAATAATCTATTATAAGAGTTTAAGTCTCAGTTACACTACACCGTATAGCGTTAACGGACGTTTAACGTATAACAAGATTTTCAATCCGTTTGTGTCCATTCGCATGCGTTTCTTTTCCGTTTCTCATGCGGCACCTGCACTCCTTGTTCTGCGAAATTCATTCCATCCAGTGGAAGGTTTTGAGCATGTTCAAAATTTAGAACGTACACCACCGGACAAAGTTGTCCGTTAGATGTACGGTAGCAATGCGCTGATATGCGTTTTGTTCGTTACTCGTGCGTTCCCTATTCCGAACTTAACCGGTTCGCATCCGTTCTTGTCAGGTTCGCATTCGTTCTTGTCCGGTGGACCTGATTCACGGCCGGACCACTACCGGATGATGCAACGGATGTAACGTATGTTCAACGGACGATAACTGACAAGAACGTTTTGTCAGTTTCTCATGCGTTGCGCTTTTGTTTTACACGGTACAAGTCTGTTACTAGTACGGTGATATCTGTTAATTGAACGTTGTTCGTCCTGTATATATGCGTAAATCTTGCGGTCATTGTGTGTTTTATGCGCCCAATACACCGATCGTGAGAGCATCGAGCAGCAGTGGGGAATGCCATTCGTCACCGGATAACTTTCTGTCACAGTTTTTATATACATTTGGCGTCCGTTAAGGCTATACGGTGTAGTGTGACTTACACATTAGGAGTTAATGTCAATCTACGCCACATTGCCATTTCTTTGCAGTGCAGGTCATGCATACTAATAACATACACTACAAATCAGACTGTCATTGTATAACATAGATTCCACTTTAATATTAGGTTTAGATGTTTCTTCAAGGTATATTAATGATTTTGAGTTTTTATTTGGTTACAAATTTGAAACAGTTTCCAGAGATATAGCTTTATTTTCAGTGTGGAATTGTCAATCATATTCTCTGTGACATGCTGGCATTAATCAACAGTCACTTTAGGTGACACTGAACCTTTTCAAGATCATTAAACTTTGATTCCAAAGATTTCATTACATGTTCTATGAAATTCTCCAGATATCACTATAATTATACACGGCAGTTAACCAACAATAAGATAAGATACATGTGTTCCTAATAATTTGCTGAAAGCCATGGTCATGCAGTCATTTCAGTTTCATCATTATAGCAGTTACTGTAATGACTGTGTTAAATGTCATTGAACACTACTGATGTAAAAGTTGTATTATACTGTACTGTTTGTAATCTAAAATGCTACAGTGCAATTGTATACTGTGATTCACATTAAACAAGAACTGTACAACTGTACAAACAGTCATAACTTGCCGATCGGTCACACATTAAACCGGAATCCACCTAAAAACCGGAATACACTTTCCATAACTGGAATACACCTGTATCTTTTTAATTAGAGGTATATTTGAAGTTTTTTTTTATATAATTCAATCATATATATCATAAATAATTAACATATGAAAGTAAAATAAATTACGTTCACTCAAAACGATAATTGTGCGGGAAATTATCATAACCGAAATACACCCGTATTTTATGAATAAATGGTACTTTTGTAGGGTTTATTGCAGAACTCATTTGTATATAATTAATTTACAAAAGGAAAATAAAATATGATGATTTGTCAGTTTCCGCATATTAGTTGTGTGCTAAATTACACGATTGTTCTTAGTATTCATATATTACAATGTAGTTAAGTACTTTTTGTTTTGTCTGGTAGCAGCACATAAAACACATTACATGCTGCTGAAATAAGAATAAGGTCATTGTATTTGACAAGCATCGTGGGATCAGATTCTTCCTAAGCTGTTGCAACCGAGTATATTGCTTGGATCAGGGGGTGTTTCATTTGTACACCTGACCCAAGAGGCAAGATTTACAACACGTTAGTCAGAACTAGTGCAGTTGTACATATAGAAATACTTTTTGAGTTCAAATAATTATATTTCACTAATGTATACTTTTCCCTGTCCTCATTTAAATAAAAAATCTTGAGACAAATGTTTGATATTAAAAAAAATCAGACAATTTCATCTGAAGAACTTTAAATGCATTCTGTCACTTAGCACTTTTTCACAGTAAACAATACTTGGTTTACAGCCACATGTTTACTGTGAAAAGTACCAAGTGAAAAAAAAGAAGAATAAAAATCAACTGTTTGTCAAAAAAAATAATAATCCTTTATACCAGATACTGATAATGATATCATACTTAAAAAGAAACCAACTAAATAGCACAATTATTGAAAAATATTTGTCACTTGGTACATATACTGAGTGCAAACTTGATATAGTTCGGTGCGAAAAAGCGCCAAGTGACGTAAGGCACTTAGCACTGTGTCGCATTCAAATGGTATATCATTTTCACTTAGCACTTTTTGACCATTTTGTTATAAATTGATTTAATGACTTGCTATAATCTTGATATTTTTACAGGACATGGGCAAGGTCATAAACACTTGATATATGAAAAAAAGTGATTTTTTCAAAAAATGTCACTTAGCACTGTGTCGCATTCACCCCTCGATTTGAGGTTTGGTGATTCAAGCTTAAATACTTTTTGAATTATATGCATTTTCAATTTCGGATGGATAAACGAACATCTGGACAGACACAGCCAAAACAGTATTCATCTGCCTTCCGCGGGGGATAGAAAGGACACCATGGACCCCTCTTAATTCTGACTGTTTGTTTGTCAAAGGTCAGTGTCACTGTCATGCGAAGTGACCACATCGACACATTATGTGATAGCAGTGGTCATCCGTCCGATTGTTTTTTATTTACTTTCCACTCAGTAATTACAGAATTCTTTGACCTATGATTCTTAAACCTGATATGCACAATGCTTTGGATGCATAAAGTTCCACATAGTAGTGCTCTAATTCTATTTTTTGCTCTGGCTGCCATTAAAAGGGGTCAGAGTCCAGCAAATCGATTTAAACATATTTGAAAGTTCCTTAACAACCAATCAAAGAGTTCACGATAAGAAATCAATTCACTAAGGTTTTTTTACTTTTTCTGCTCTGACAGCCCTTAAAAAAGCCCAAGCAGAATCATGCGCCTAAATCCATAAAAAATGATAGACCAAGTTAAGTGAAGATCAATCAAGAGCTTCATAAGAAGTTGTCTATAAGTATTTCTGTATTTAGATCTTGCAGCGCACAAAAGAAGCAAACAGAAACTATTTGAATAAATATGACGGGGTTCATAATAGGATGCTACATACCAAGTTTGATCAAAATCCAACAAGCAGTTCACAAGAAGAAGGCCTTTAAAGGCGTTTCTATATTTTGCTTTGGTGTCCTCTAAAAGGAGCCAAGTGCACCATTTGAACAAATTTGGGAGCAGACCTTATAATAATGCTAAAAATCAAGTCTGATGAAGATGCAATGGACCATCCGAATCTGGCGACCTCTTAAAGGGGCCATGTGCCCCCATTCGAAAAAAAATAAGAGCAGAACTTATAATAATGCTACATATCAAATTTGACGAAGATCCATCACATGGTTCATGAGAAGTTGTCAGCTAAAGGTATTTCTATTTTTAGCGGCTTCTAAAAAAGTCCAACTGCCCTTATTTGAACAAACTTGGGAGAATACCTTACAATGATGCTAAAAATCAAGACTGATGAAAGTCAGTAAAGCGAGTCATGAGAAGAAGTAGTTTAAAAGTATTTCTAATTTTTTCCCTAGTTAACCCTGAAAGGGACCAAGCCTTCCCACTTGAACACATTTTGGATAGGACCTTATAATGATGTTTAAAATCAAGTCTGATGAAAATGCTTCCAGCAGTTCATGAGAAGAAGTCTAAAGGTATTTCAATTTGTAGCTTTGGAGGCCCCTAAAAGGGGCAAAGCTAAAACATTAAATAAACTGAACAGAGGACCATGCCAGGATGCTACTGACCAAGTTTGGTTCAATTCCGACCCGAAGTTTCAAAGATTTCATCTGAAGAAAAGTGTGTACGGATGATGGACAGAAGCAGATGGAAGGACGGCAGACGGACAAAGGACAGTGAGCGATCACAATAGCTCACCAAGATTGTTTTTGATTTACTTTCCGCTCAGTAATAACAGAATTCTCTGACCTATGATTCTCAAACCTGATATGCACAATGCTTTGGATGCATTAAGTTCCAGTGGTGCTCTAGTTCTATTGTTTGCTCTGGTTGCTATTAAAAGTGGTCAGAGTCCAGCAAATCTATTTAGACACATTTGAAAGTTCCTTAACAACCAATCAAGGAGTTCATGATTAGAAATCAATTGACTGCTTTTTAGCTCACCTGTCACGAAGTGACAAGGTGAGCTATTGTGACCGCTTGATGTCCGTCGTGCGTCGTGCGTAGTCCGTCGTTCGTCGTGCGTAGTGCGTCGTGCGTCAACAATTTCTAAAAAATTCTTCTTGAAAACCACTAGGCAGAATTACACCAAACTTCACCGGAATGATCTTTGGGTAGCCCCCTTTCAAAATTATTCAAAGAATTGAATTCCATGCAGAACTCTGGTTGCCATGGCAACCGAAATGAAAAACTTTAAAAGTCTTCTTGTCCAAAACCACAGGGCCTAGGGCTTTGATATCTGGTGTGTAGCATCATCTAGTGATCCTCTACCAAAATTTTTCAAATTATCCCCCTTGGGTCAAATATGGCCCCGTCTTGGGGGTCACATGGTTTATATAGACTTATATAGGGAAAACTTTGAAAATCTTCTTTTACAAAACCACATGGCCTAGGGCTTTGATATTTGGTATGTAGCATCATCTAGTTGTCCTCTACCAAGATTGTTCAAATGATCCCCCTAGGGTCTAATGTGGCCCCGCCCCGGGGGTCCCAAGTTTTACATAGACTTATATAGGAAAAAAAGTTTAACTAGAATGTGTCTGTAGGACACAGGGTGTGCCCCCCACTGGTACATTTGTAACAAATAAGGGGCAATAATTCAAATGTTTGCAGTCTCAGTTTGAGGGTATAGCCTCAACAAACATTTTATGAAAAGGATTCATTATTCTAGGCCATATACTTTCTGAGCTATGAGCATCACAAACAAAAAATCCACTATTTTGGCTATTTCAAGGGCCATAACTCTGTAATAAGAGCTAAGATTCTCAAGGAGAATGCCAAGTGTGCAAGGTCTCATCACGATAAAGACTCCAGTAAGGTTTCCTGAATTTACATCTAATACTTTTTGAGCTAGGCACATAATTAGGTGAAAAAGTGCATTTTTTTACTATTTCAGGGGCCATAACTTTAAAAATAGGGGGTGGAGCCAACCAAAAAATAGGAGGTGTGCAAGTTTATATCGTGATTAAGACTTATGCAAGTTTTCAACCATTTATATTAAATACTGTTTGAGCTAGGTGCATCACAAGATGAAAATGTACATTTTTGACTATTTCAGGGGCCATAACTCTAAAAATAGGGGGTGGAGCCAACCAAAAAATAGGAGGTGTGCAAGTTTATATCATGATTAAGACTTATGCAAGTTTTCAACCATTTATATTAAATACTGTTTGAGCTAGGTGCATCACAAGATGAAAATGTACATTTTTGACTATTTCAGGGGCCATAACTCAAAAAATAGGGGGCGGACCCAAATGAAAAATAGGAGGTGCGCAAGTTCATATCATGATTAAGACTCATGCAAGGTTTCATCAATTTATATCAAATACTTTTTGAGCTAGGCATGTCACAAGGTGAAAATGTGCATTTTTGACTATTTCAGGGGCCATAACTCTGAAAATAGGGGGCGGAGTCAGATGAAAAATAGGAGGTGCGCAAGTTCATATCATGATTAAGACTCATGCAAGGTTTCATGAATCTATATCAAATACTTCCTGAGCTAGGCGTGTCACAAGGTGAAAATGTGCATTTTTGACTATTTCAGGGGTCATAACTCTGAAAATAGGGGGCGGGGCCAGATGAAAAATAGGAGGTGCGCAAGTTCATATCATGATTAAGACTCATGCAAGGTTTCATGAACCTATATCAAATACTTTTTGAGCTAGGCGTATCATAAAGTAAAAATGTGCATTTTTGAATATTTCAAGGGCCATAACTCTGAAAATAGGGGGCGGAGCCAGATGAAAAATAGGAGGTGCGCAAGTTTAATATCATGATAAAGACTCATGCAAGGTTTCATCAATTTATATCAAATACTCTTCGAGGTAGGCGCGTCACGAACTTCGGACGGACGGACGCACGGACGGACGCACGGATGCACGGACAAGACCAAATCTATATGCCCCCACCACTCATGGGGGTGGGGGGTGGGGGCAGAAAAATCTTCTTGTCTGAAACCACAACACTTAGACCTTTGATATATTCGGTTCGTAGCATTGTCTTATGGTCCTTAAACAAAATTGTTCAAATTTTTCCCCTTGGGTGAAAAGAGGCCCTGCCCTTGGGGTCCCAAGTTTTATATAGACTTATATAGGAAAAAGCTTTAAAAATCGTCTTGTCAGAAACCATACGACCTAGGCTTTTCATATTTGGTATGATGCATTGTCTAGTAGTCCTCTACCAAAATTATTCAAATTATACCCCTGGGGTTAAAAGAGGCCCCGCCCTGGGGTCACTTAGTTATTATGTGAGTTATATAGGAAAAATACTTAAAATATCATTTGATCCTATTTCCAAGACTGTTTAATTATAATTACCTGATGACCCCAAGTAATATGATGTCACTTGACTGTGACCTTGACCTACTGACCTACTTTCTTGTTTTTTAAGATACAGCCTTGAAATTTTGATGACATACACAGTTTTCACACAAATCGTAAAACTGAATTTCATTGACCATGAATGTGACCTACTGACTTTCTTAATATTTTATCATCAGTTTGACATTTGAAACATGTAGCTCATATTACACAGGTGAGCGATCCAGGGTCATCATGACCCTCTTGTTTCTTTTTCTGCTCTGACAGCCCCTAAAATAACCCATGTCTATACGTATTTCTGTATTTACATTTTGCAGCGTACAAAAGGAGCAAGCAGAAACTATTTGAATAAATCTGACATGGTTCATAATAGGATGCTAAATACCAAGTTTGATAAAAATTTATCAAGCAGTTTACAGGAAGAAGGCCTTTAAAGGTGTTTCTAAATTTCTAAAAGGGATCAAGCACACCATTTGAACAAAATTGGGAGTAGACCGTATAATAATGTGATGAAGATCCAATGGACCATCCGAATCTAGCAGTCCCATTTGGGAGCAGAACTTATAACAATGATTCACATCAAATTTAATGAAGATTCATCACGTGGTTCATGAGAAGTTGTCAGCTAAAGGTATTTCTATTTTAAATTCTAGCAGCCTCTAAAAAAGGCCAAGACAGTGTCCTTATTTGAACGAATTTGGGAGAAGACCTTACAATGATGCTAAAATTCAAGACTGACGAAAATCAATAAAGCGGTTCATGAGAAGAAATAGTTTAAAATATTTCTAATTTAGCTCTAGATACTTTTGGAAAGGGCCAAGCCTTTTGATTTGAACACATTTTGGAGAGGGCCTTATAATGGTTACCTTGGATAAACTTAACTGAGGACCATGCCAGGATGCTACTGACCTAATTTGGTGCAATTCTGACTAGAAGGATCAGAGATTTCATCTGAAGAAAAGTGTGGACAGATGATGGACGGAAGTAGATGGAAGGACCCTGGTCCGCTAAAAACACAGATATATAACAGGTCCGAAAAATAATACCACTAAAACGTTTTCTATAACTTTGTATCACAGTTTCACAAAATTAAGTTCATACAAGTGACACTGACGCTGGTAAGTTTCCTTTCATTAATTTAACATCTTATGCACTAAGCTTCATGAAGGTAATGATGCCGTCCAAATATGTTTCTCAATATATATGAGTTGTCTTGCAATGTCAACATGTTCAGGGTTGTCAGTACTTGATACAGTCTGAAAAGAAAACATTATACTTCAGAAACATTCATCACACATTACTGATGATGCTGATAAAAAACAACAATCAAGTAAGAAAATATGTGGAAGGTATTGAAGTTAATATATTCAGAAGGGTACAACATAACTTCTGAACTGTTCACACTGTCTACAGATGAATGTTAAATCGTCTAGTGTCACACTGTGATTTTTATTTACAAAAATGCATTCCTATAACAATGTATTGCAAATTGTGTGTGTAATTTCCAGTTCAATAACATAGTAATCAAGCTATAACAAGAGCTGTCTATGACACCGCTCTCAACTATTTGAAGCCCTTCGACCTAATGCTAGCTTACATACAAAAACTTGTACAAAAAGTGGCATAATTTTGTTAAACTGTCACAAAATTTCTATGTTAAGAAGGATATTTGCTAATTCTTAATAAATATTTGCTTAAGTAAGTATTCACGTCAACAGCCATAAACAATTCACAAGATAGCCATATATCACAAATATTCCAATCCAGGAATCAATTCCAAATTTTTAATCTATTACTTTTAGCCTTATTATCTGATTTGAGAATTTATACAGTTTCACAAATTATCATAATTTGATCACATGATGTCAGATCAGTGACAGGACCTCACTTGCAGTGGTTCCGAATACCCGCATAGATTGTATGATTTACTTAAAATATTTCAAAATATTCTAGCCCACTCAATTTATTAAGCTACTGTATAAAAATCTTAACAGGAAGTAAATCTTAACACTTACCCTGCTAAATTTCTATAATGAACTTGTTCATCTTTCAATTTTGACAGTACCATTAACTGTTAAAAGGGGTGCATACAAAATAGATGCTGACTGAATGTTGAACAGTGCAGATCATGATCAGACTGCACAGATGTGAGGCTGATCATGATCTGCACTGGTCGCAAAGGCAGACTCAATTGTGTCCAGCATGACAAAAGCTGTACAACATTTTAACTCAAAATTATCACTCACTTCAAAGGTATTTTATAATCCATTTAATAATCTTTTCAAGTTTTTCTTTCACATGTATTTTGCTTTTATTTATATTTTATTTATTCAAAAATGTATTATATACATCATTTGGCCATTAGTAATATAATACTGGCATTTTCTTCACAAAATCTTCTATCAGACTGACTTTTAATCTTTTGTTGTAAACTGCATTTTTTATAATTATATTCAATTCAGTATATGTTTATGCTTAAAAATATTTATGTAAGGATTAAACCTATATTTATTTCTTAACTAAATTATTACTTTATTTGCAATTTAACGTTATTATAATTTTAACTGCACAATTTTGACTTTAAAGTATTTAACAAATTATTTTATATTTACCTTTATTCATACACATGTTTGTTTTATTTTCATTATGACTGTGTTTTTGTTGGAAAATAGCTGATAGCTAGTAATTATTGTTTAATTCATAACCGACTATAAATAAAGTTCCTTGTACATTGTATTTTGTATCTTAGTTACCCCATAGCGTACGGAAGTAATGTTTTATGACAAACACAGTAAGAAACAATCCCAGTTGTCCTATATATCTATAGGTACAATTATAAAACTAAACAATTTGGTAAAATATGATATGAACCAAAGGCTGTAAGGCAATGAATCAAATGTACCAATTGAATATTAGGTAGTCAAATTAATAATTAATTAAAATGTACCTTTTTAACATATTTCAACATCTGTGTATTTTTGATATTGCTGCAGTATATAACAAGTCATGTTGTTTGCTGCTGGAATGACTTCAAGGAAAGCTGCCTCATCTGTAAACACCCGGTTCCAGCATTGACTGAAATATATTAAGCATCTATATATTGCTGCAGTATATAACAAGTCATGTTGTTTACTGCTGGAATGACTTCAAGAAAAGCTGTCTCATCTATAAACATCTGGTTCCAGCATCGACTGAAATATGTAAATATCTATATATTGCTGCAGTATATAACTGGGCATGCACGGCATATATCTTATCACTTCGTCCGTTTTAATACTGATAATTTATCAATAAATCTATTTTTGTGAGGAATCTAAAAACGATCTTTTTTCAGAAAAAAATAACCACAACCTTTAACCTGTTTCGTTTGTTTGTTATTAAAATTAAGATTTAACATTAAAATGAAATTATCGTCTGAATCCCCTTACCGCTGCTGGGTCGAAACTTCCTTTGTGGTGTAGAATTCTTTAACGTATGGAATCCATTCATCTGGCTTACGAAAGATTTGTGGTTTTAGTCAGGTGCACATCCATGCTTGAAATATTGCACGAAGGGCTACCTGGGGCCTTCCTCAACCACAAATGTATTGTCGCTTTGACGTTAATCCCGCTTCCCCTCCCCAACCCATACAAAAAAGGAAGAAAGAAAAAAGAATTAACATCTAACTAAAATATTGTTACAAAATTATATTGGAAACATGTTTTATTTTTGGTCTTCAACCATTTTGTTACAAAATACATATTGATGCTTTATAAGCAAATCTCCTTATATTCTTATACCGTTCACTCATCATCAACAAACCAGTCGTCATGATATAGCAATCGCTTTAATTATTTTTCATCTCTTTTTGATGTAAATCCTGGATGACAAATTTTAGCACAGTAGCAGTAAAACATTTACATTGAAGGAAGTAGTGCATGCAAGAAGCATATCGCAGCCACTGATTATGCTCTAAAATAATTTAAACTGAAAATATGATAATAAGTAAGAAATAAGGTGACAGTAAGGACGATTTACTATAAAAATAATAATATGACGACCATACATTTACACGCATGTAATTCGAAAACAATGTTATGCCATAAATAACGAAGGCGTATTAAGCTCGCACGTGTTTTTAAGGACGCGGTATCTGCGGTAATTCATCAAGAATGCGTTCTAACATTTACGCTACATTTATCTACCTAACTTAAAATCTACATGTTTCTGAATTTTTTTTTTCACTTAAAAACCTTGCCGCGTTGAATTCTTCATGTGAGGAAGCACGAAAGGTCGTGATTCTACCCCAAGTGTTCGCTCTTGATGAAATAATTCATGGAGGTGCACCTAGGGTCTTTCTTTATAATTAAAAGTCGCCATATGACCCATAACTATGTCTTTGTGACATTAAATTCAACAAAAACCAAAACGAGCTCGCTACCCCCAGCCCCACCCCACCCCTAAAAATAAATAAATGAAATAAAATAAAAATACGAAAATAATTATTATTTTCATGTCAATGCAAATCATGATGGCGTTCCCAGAAACATATGTGTGAGAATTTCACAGTTATTCTTCAAATTTTGACACAAACCATTTATATTGAAACATACATTAGGCAAGACGCTCTTCTGTAAACAAAACACTGAAAAAGAAACTGGTATAGTTTTCTTTCCATTGATTAGTATGAAGTGTAAATGTTGCCCCATATTGTTTCCAAATATTAAGTTGATTGAACATTTTCGGTAATCGACAATTTCAAAACCAAAGGGACTTTAAGAAATATGGCATCTTTAGGAAAGAACATAGAAACATGTACAGAAAAATAAACATCGGGAAGAACACGATGTCTAGTAATTAAGTAATTAAGTACCGACTCATTGTCAATGAGAAGGGAGAGATATAAGAATACAAACACTCGCTGCAATTGGCTGCTAGAGTTTGCATCGTTATTAACACTGCAGTCACGTAATAATGATTGTTGAAATCTCAACATTGGAAGTTACTTTATGGTTAAATGTAAAGGATATTGTCAGTTCTAAATTTTGAACCAACTATATTATCTCTTTTAAAGCAAATATAACAAAGAAACAACACAACTGGTTGCATTCAAACTATGTATTTATTCATTTGCATATATTATATCTATATGCATTTACAAATTGCTTTTTCAACTGCAGGATAAAAAACATGAAACTTAAGGAAAAAATAGTTCAAGACACTTTATGCTCATTTCCTTCAATAACAAATGTTTACAAGTAGCTTTTTGTAGAGTTTATTAATCTATATGTCTAGAACATATATCATAAATGTATATATCTAGACAACGACAAAATACTACATGTTATATGCAGCAAAATACGTTAAAATTCACATCATGCAGTTTGTTTTCCTTCTTACAAAAAAATAAAACAATTATCATAAAATAAAAATGAAATGCACTCGTGCTGATGATATAAATAAAAATAGACAAAACCTTTTTAAGTCAGAACCGAACCGACTGTCAGTTATTAACTTTACTGAACACAATACGCTTAGGTGCATTTTACGCAGTTTCTTTCTTTAGGAAGTTTGTCCCATCTTTGTCCACACGTTGGGCACATTGCATAAAAGTCAATAACAGAATATGCATGTAAAAACTGACCTGACTTAAAGATTAGTATTGCATGTCAGGATATCCGGAGTAATCGTAAAACCACGAACTTAAAAACATGCTGATGAAGTGAGCTTACCATTCAGCTTACGTAAATAATATCTCGCATTATTGATGATTTTTTAAAAATATATATTAGGCACCATTAGCAAGAGTATTTTCACATTTGATCGATTGCTTTATAAATGGCAGCAAGTTCAAAACAAGTACTTGTATCTGGAAAACGTAAACTAAAAGTCAAAATGATATTAACAATTTAAAACACATACTATCTGATTAAACATTAAAGATAATTGGGAAAGTCTTAATCCCATGGGACATTCTAATTTCAAAAGATCAGTATATGCAAAATATTTTTACAAGAAATACATTACAGTTACATTTCATACAAACTGACCTTCATTTGGTAATCGGTAAGTACATATTGCTATAATTTTAAGGCATATAGCTTTGAAACTTACCTTAACTTTTTCTAGGTCAATAACCAACCTCCTTTTGTCAAGTCCCATAACTCTGACATGCATTTTGACCAAATAATCCCCAGACAATCCTGTTTAAAGTTTTAAATGCAAGTTACTATCTCCAAAACTAATGCAGATATTGAATTGAAACTTCACATTTGTCTTCGGTGTAATAAAACCAGGTGATAACATCAAGTCCTATAACTCTGACATGCATTTTGGCTAAATAATGTCCCCTTTTGGACTTAGAAAATCCTGGCTAAAGTTTTGCATGCAAGTACATACAGCTATTACTTTAATGCATATAGCTTTTAATATTATTTTTCTTTTCTTTTTTTATGTCAATTAACAACCTCACTGGGTAAAGTCCTATAACTCTGACATGTATTTTGGCCATGTTATGCCCCATTTTGGACTTAGAAAATCGTGATTGAAGTTTTGCGTGCAAGTTACTCCAAAACTAATGCAGATATTGAATTGAATCTTCACATGTTATAAAACTAGGTGATAGCATCAAGGCCCTTAACTCTGACATACATTTTGGCCAAATTATGCCCCCTTTTGGACTTAGAAAATTCTGGTTAAAGTTTTGCGTGCAAGTACTGATACATATTACTTCAAGGCAAAAGCTTTAAGACTTATTTTTTCTTTTTCTAGGTCAATGTCCAACCTAAGTGGGTCAAGTCCTATAATTATGACTTGTATTTTGGTCAAATTATACCCCCTTTTGGACTCAGAAAATCTTGGTTAAAGGTTTTGCATACAAGTAACTGTCTCCAAAACTAATGCAGATATTGAAACTTCACATGTGTCTGTGAGGTTATAAAACTAGGTGACAGCATCAAGTCCCATAACTCTGACATGCATGTTGGCCAAATTATGCCCCCTTTTGGACTTAGAAAATACTGGTTAAAGTTATGCATGCAAGTTACTATCTCCAAAACTAATGCAGATACTGGATTGAAACTCTATAGACAATTTAACATTTAGGGACAATTTAACATTCTGGGACAACAATTCGAATAGTCGAGCATTGGCTGTCTTGCAGACAGGACTTGTTTTATAGAGTTTTGACCCTTTCAAGGGTTTTATTCATAGAATTTTCATGACAACTCCTCAAATATTTAAGTAATGGTCTGAACCAACCAGAATTAGCACATTGCAAACATTTTAGATTAAATAGATCTTACACGGGCAGTGGTAATGGAAGGCATGGTAATACTATGTTAAACTCATCAGTTGTTAAAGCAATCATGTAGACTCCGTGGTTTTGTGGAAGGCGGAACAGCAAGGGAAACGTTAAAGGGCACGGCGTAACCGTAAAAATCGCAGATATAAAGGCATCTCAGTGTTTGTTTGTTTTGATGTATAGATTAAACGTCACACCGAGACAGGTGCCGGTGACCTTTCAAAGACTGCCTATTAGTGAGTTCTCTGCCTGCCTGTTCGGTCAGACAAAAACCTGGGAAGCGTACTGTAGCGTTCAGTTGATGGAATAAAATTAATATTTTTGCCTATAACTTAGTAAACATACATGTGCTCACAGTAGCAGGACATAGAGGCCGGCCACTTCGGTGGTTTTATTTGTCCTTTCAGTTGAATTGGTATTGGATTTTACTGTCCTACTCTATGTACAATTTTCATAGCCATTTATTTTGTTCTACGTTTTGATCAGTAATATAAAATTTTAATATAACGAATAACATTGTATAAATGAACTGTATTCGCGATGGAGCGCAAATATAAAAGTATTGTTTTTAATATTAAACACATTAACTGCAGTCGGATCATAATCATTTTTGCAACTTATTACGGTGGTTAACCTACTCGGACTTTTTTTATCAAATCAGCGTCCCTCGGCTTATCAAATCAGCGTCCCTCGGCTATTTATGATCAAGCGATGGAAACTGTGTAAGCTCCCTGTCCTTAATACGTTTTCGTCGTTGCATACGTTTTTGGTGGAAAGGGACTAGAAATGTCAGACTCTGTATGATTTGATTTTATTTGCTCAAGAACAAAAAGAAAGTCCACCTAAAATTTATGTTGACACAGACAAACGACAAGAACTATCGCTTATTTATTTAATGTGAGAACGGCAAATGGGGCATTTCAGCATGAATTTGAAGCAAAACTATTGTACGAATTGCTTATTTTTTCTCATTTCTTTTATATAAAATGTATTGTTTTATTACGTATTCGAGTAATATTGCGCGTGTAATCTGTGTTTCATGTACATGAGTGCAAGTTGTTATTCAAAACAGACAGTTCGTGGTAACACACTTTCAAAATTTCATTATGATTGGATATATCATTTAAGGGATATGTCTACATGTAATATATACGATAGTTGTTCAAAGGAATTTTGCATTAACTCAAGCTTTGCAATCGTGACCCCACACTTCACGTATAGCCTGTCCGTGATGGAGAAGCGTAGAACGATAAATGACGATGGCGAAGCGCGAGATCACGATGGCAAAGTGCGAAACTTTCACGATTTCTCTATAAGCTATCGTGATCGCAAAATTTTAGCAATGTCGTGCTTCGTCATCTTGATCTCGCGCCTCGTGTAACACCTGCACATGTTAGCGAAGCGTGGAGTGTGAAATTACGGCGGCGCAGTGTGAGATCATGGTGGCGAAATTCCAAACGAAGGAAATTTCGCAGTCTTATGCTTTGCCGTCATGATTTAGCGTTTCGCCATATTGATACAACGTTTTGCTTATCACCAGCGCATGAAGGAGTTGCACAAAACACAAAATTATGATTGTGAAGCGCAAGATTACAATGGCAAAGTTACGGAAAAAAAACACAGTATTTCGCACTTCGCCATTATGGTCTCGTGCTTCGCCGTTGCGATTTTACGCTAGCGAAATAAATGAATACTGTTAACTTCAAATACAACGGTCACAGTTATAACGAATTTTCGGTAGATTTTCGGTTATATTGAACAATTTAAAATGTCCCTATTTAAAAAACAAAGACAAATATTAAACAGGGAATGCCACGCACCAAAAACGCAGCCTCCTCAAAACGAAACCCACAGCACGCAGACGCGTGCACACACACACACACACAGCCAACACATTAGGACAAAACGAACAAACAAAGGAACACACACAAACACACAAAGCCAACACATCAGGACAAAACGAACAAACAAAGGAACACAGTGGGGCACCGCCTTGGAACGGTCAGTGGCAAAAACACCACTGGGGAGCTTAAACCGGTTTATGGTGCGCACCCAACCTCACTCTTACCCCCACCATGTTCCAAAGACACGGGACAGTGTAAATAAAAGTAATCCCCTCCAGGTGAATCTCTTACACACGTAATGGAAACAAAAAGGCATGGCATGTAAAACACAAAAATGCTTGTGTATAAATATATAAAAAGCAAACCTTAAGAACCAAAAACGTAAGTACTCAATGCCTTTTCAGAAGACAGAGCAACAAGAGAAACACCCTTAAGGGCCCGACGAAACAGGCCAGAAGACAAATATCAAAACAGTTCAGTCCTGGTAGGATTTATAAACTGATTATCATAGAGTCCTCCCCCTTTTCCGTCAGACACAATCAAAGAGGGAAGCGTAGTGTCCAACTGTAAACGGGTTGAACACTAAACATGCGGTATGTCTCAAAACAGTTGGGTCGTAACCTCTTTTAATAAAACGTTTTATAATTTTACCAAATACATTTGGAAAATTACCATGACCCAATATCTTACGAAGTTTGTAAACCACATCCCCATAAAAAACGGGTTTAGAAATACCTTCTCGCAGAAGTGTCTTTAAATTACTATTGAATTTTAAAACTAAATCAGAATTACGATAGTAAAATTTATCGAAATATTTACGCAATTTGTAATAACGGTAGCCTTGCTGAAGAAGTTTACTTGTAATATATTGATTACGTTCATTGAAATGCTTGACATGACTACACGCTCTGGCAAACCGAATTAATTGAGAAATATATACCCCATAAGATGTAGCCTGAGGTACATCCCCATCCAAATGGGGAAAATTTACAATACTAAAATTAAAATCATCCCTCTTGTCATAAATTTAGGTATGTATAATATTGTCATAAATAGAGAGATGTAAATCTAAAAATGAAGCATCAGTATCCGAATTGTTAGTTTTAATTAACTGAAGCTCCCTAGGATAAATAGTACCCACCAAATGACCAAAAAAAACGGATTATCCATATTAAGAATATCATCCAGATAGCGTGATGTATTATTAAATGCAGTTATAATAT
Organism: Mercenaria mercenaria; assembly: GCF_021730395.1. NCBI lineage: Eukaryota > Metazoa > Mollusca > Bivalvia > Venerida > Veneridae > Mercenaria > Mercenaria mercenaria. The sequence continues at coordinate 13,264 of NW_026462965.1, read as the reverse complement.
CTGCCTGCGTATCTGGAGAAAGGCTCAACATAAAGTCTCTTTCATAACAATACAAAAACAAATCTGCGACAAGGGGTGCACAATTTGTTCCCATGGGAATACCAACAACTTGTCTAAAAACTGCATTCCCAAACCTGATGTAAATGTTGTTCAATAAAAAGGAAAAGGCTTTACAAACATCGTCACAGGTCCACATTGTATAATGTTTAATAATATTGCTAGTAAAAAAAGCTTTATTAAAAATTGCAAGCGAGAAATGTAGCATTCTCTCTGGCAAAAGTCTTTTGAATTAGGGCAGTTAATTTGTCATTTATTAAGCTATGTGGTAAAGTGATATACAAAGTAGAAAAATCGTATGTACTGACTGTAGAAACTTTGTAATTATTAATTTTAAACTTATCCAGGATTTCGCCAGAATTTCTAATCGACCAAAATAAGTGTTTACCAGAGTTTTCGTATACTTTATCGCAGTATCTTTCCACGTGGGCTTTCACAGCAGTTAGACATGATGTTATTAGTTTTGAAATATTTGTAGTTGTACAAGAGCTTGAATTAGCGATGAAGCGAGCTTTATATGGTTGTTTATGCAATTTAGGAATCCAGTACATTGTCGGTAGTTTAATTTGTTGATCGTCTATACGAACTTTTAAATTAGAAACTTCAGTGATGTGATCAGTGACCAACTTATTTTCAACAGAAGGACTCAATGTATAAGTTTTAGTGCTATTTAGTTCGTTTTGTAAAACATTAATATAAGCCATTCTTTGATCTATGTAAAACAAAACGGTTATAGAAAATATGTTTATAGAAGTTATCATATATAAAATAATATATATTAGGCTATAGCGAACCCCCCAAAAAGTCATTTCAGAAGTTTTATACAAGTCTTGTACATTAGCATTGAGTAGACATTGTACTAAGATATTAATTCATAAAACAAATATTAAAGACATAGCGTGATAGTTGATATATCTCAACGACTTCTAAAAGCAAGTATTACAATGAAATCTTGATCTGATAGTTTTTAAGAATGTTGTTTAATATTTTCTGAAATATAATATATATAATATGTAATCACCAATAATAACGAAAGAAGATATTTATCTCACTGTAAACTAGATGTCATAAACTTAAATACACCGACAGACTCGGTGTAATTATTTTATTTGATTTCTATCTATAACAATGTGACAATGGAATAATTGTCTTGTATACATTTATACAATCATAAGATATATCAGATATCAGATCAGTCTGAAATAACTTGATGATTATCATGCGTGAAAATTCATGATGTCTGTAGTATTATAAAAATATCCTATTCAAAATTTCTCCTTTTCTTTTTTTTTCGGCGAATGCCGTTTTAAGAACGAATTCTTGACCATGCCACGTGATTTCAGTTTGCAAATCAGACTACTCAATAACGCATTATAGAAAATTTATCAAAATGAACGATTTATGCAACACTCTGCCTGATTGGACGAGAGTGTCTATTTGTTTCACTCTGCTGATTGTGCTACGCTGGGTGAAATGTAGACAAAGCATTTATGCTAAATGACGCTGTTCACAGTTTTAAAGCTAAGTTCCGCTCAGTATATTTAGCAAGAATATTGATAAGTAAGTTTAATAAATATGATAAAAATCTGTTCAAATGCCAACATATATCAATTTACAGAAAGAGCTGAAATACGGTCTGCGTATCACATGAATAAGGGTGTGATTAGAGTCTTCAATGTAGAAAAGTGCCTTCCAGACCGCTGCTGTAATTCTTGGTCGTAGAATAAGCGAAACAAAATTGCACATCTAGGAAACCTTTGTGAACATTTTAAAGAGAATTATTTAAATTGTTGTTAAGTGTGGTGTTTGGTTTTGCTATTTGCAAAATGTTAGATAGATGATAGAATGACATGATTTGTAAACCTCATATGCTTCTTCTCTTACTACAGTTAGCTGACAATTTTTTTTAAAGATTGTTCTTGTTTTTCACTCTCCTGATTGTGCAACGCTAACTGAAATGTCAGACAAGGAGTGTTTAATGACGCTGTTTACTGTCTTCTAGGTAGAGAAGTGACTTCAAGTCCACTGCTGTAATTATTCGACATAGAAAGAAAAACGAAACAATATTGCACCGTTACAATACGAGACCTTTGTGAAAAATTCAAAGAGAACCATTTAAATTGTTTAAGTGTTGTGTTTAGTTTTGCTATTTCAAAATGTTAGATAGATGATAGAATAATACAAATGATATGAAAACCTCATAAACTTCTTGTCTTAATACAATTCGTCGACCATCTTTTTTAAAGATATTTCTTGTTTGACATTTTGTTATAGTTTTATTTTAGAAGTTTGCCTTTTTTAAACCGTTAGAATAGACGGCATATGATTGTAATATTTCACATATTCAGGATTATTACAAAATAAGCAATTGAATAGTAGGAAAACGAAACAATTTGCAAAACTGTACTTAAATGGTTATAAAACTACAAAGATAATTGGTGAATTTCAACGCACGTTAAATCAACAAATTATATATTATCAGATCAGTTTGCTATACTAATAATGCCTTTTAGGAACAAGTTAGCTATTATGTTTTAACGATTACATTTTGCTTGTTCCATGAGTCCGCTATAACCGGAGTATTAAGTAAGCAATGATTGCGTATAAAGCAATCTCCGTTGCATGATGCATAGACTTCTTATTGCAACGAAAGAGATTAGCAAATTTATTGTGTATGCTTGCCAGATTTTTACTAACTGCGTAACGCGCCTGATTAACCCTTTTTAGATTTCTGTAAAATGCATTGTATTAATTAACAGCATTATAACAAAAATAAAAAGATATATGTGGGGAGCCTTGATATGCAGGCTCCATAACCTCAGATCCCCTTTCTAAATTCCAGTGTGTTTAGTTCTGCTCATTGTTTTCTCGTTTAGGGCAAACCCATTATTTTAACTGGGGACCATACGCCGCTTTTTATGGAATTACACGCTAGTGTAGCATTGAAGGTTCCATGTGCACCGCCGTATCAACACATCTGCGGATGTCTCTAAATTGTTTTTGTACTCTTAGCATGTGTAAATGTTGAGTTCTGCTCAACCCGGGGCTAGAGGGCGTGGACGGTAGCATGCATTTTAACTACCGTCCATGAACAGGCTCAATCAAACCGAGCCTGCAACATTTTCGTTTTTGTTGTGTTGAGCGACCTGTGGAGTTTCCACTTTTTCTATTTGATTGTTAGTGAAAGGTGATGAAATGTGCATCCCTCCCTCTCACTTTTACTTAAGCGGAATTCTACTTTTCATAATACTCAATGAAAAAGCTATACAGAGCAAAATCTGAGAACTGTTTGATCTGCCATAATGCGATATAGTGTCTGAAAGCAAATGTCATATAAGTTACGAAATGCATAAAGTCAAAGCTTAATTGCCTGTGGCAGTATCTTAACATGTAAGCTTTAAATTTATTCATTTGGTGACACGGTAGAAAAGTGTTCCTCGTTGCAAGTGCTATTAAAACAAACTAAAGGACGTTTTAGAAGACCCGCTAGTGGCTTCATCCATATAAGGCATGTTCAAATACTTTATATTCATTAAATATGTTGGTTTCTTTTGTGATAGCCACGCTTCGGTTAACCTTTGGGGAAATACTGTCAGCCTCAGCCCCTGGCAATTTCCTTCTCGTGCTGACAATATTTACACTACCATTCCAAATAATGTAATATTTACATAACATTAACGTAAGCATGAACGAGTGAAATAATATTATATGTAACATGTTGCTGATATTTTTATGATTTCGCAGTTCTTTAATTTCAGCACCACATCACGGAATATACCTTTAGTTGATTCAGTACTATTGTAATTAAAATGTGAATAAAATATTTTTAAAAGCACTTGTAAGAACTTCAGTATAATTATGTCAGTTTGGTCGGGAATATTTGTCGATTTTATGTCTTCTCTTCAAAATTTACTACATCTGGCCAGACTTGAATCATAATTAGTCCTCTTCCACGGCCACAATCTGACTTAAGTACTTGATCGTCAAAACGAAGATCTGAGAACGACCTATTCACATACGTCTTCTGTATATTTTGGATTTCCAGTTTCACAAATCTATTTTTATTTTAACCAATCAGACGACTTGTTCGAATGTCAAAGAGTAAGAAAAATTTGCAGTCTGTCCATGGCTCCAACCCGTGACCCCTCGCTTACAGAGCAAGTGTCCTACCAACTGAGCTAGCCGGCTATGTGACATCTTACGATATAAGCATTGTAGATATCGAAAACCAAGGCCTTTTTAAGCTTGCAGAATGTTGTAAGTTAACTTTTGATTGACCAGCGGAAGGGTCGTCAGAACGAGGCTATCAATAGCTCGTGTTCAGATCCTAAGCGTAGCGTAATAGGAGATGACTTTAGTCAGATTGCCACGGTCATAAACAGTCATTTACCACATAAAATTTAGTATTCATTATTTTTGTGGTGAACGAGAGCTGATTGAACTATTTAATTTCAATACATTATTTTTAATGCAAATTGTCAATATATTCGTTTCATGATATACATCTCAAAATGTGCAGGGTTTGTTAAAAACCAATTTTTATAGGCTGGTCATTTTTTTTTTTTAACATTTTACCGGTTCAATGCGAGTTTGTTTGTTTTCTTCTGTACACAAAACTCTTATAAGCCCACCATTATCAGATGGTGGGCTATTGAAATCGCTCTGCGTCCATTGTCCGTTCGTCCTTCCGTCTTTCCGTCTGTTAAAAAATTCTCGTTAACGCATCTCCTCAGAAACTTCTAGGGGTGGGGTGGGGGGGGGGGGTGATTTTGACCAAAGTTTGTCAGAACGATGTAGTACCCTAGTTTCATCCCCCTGTAAAATCAGACTGGTTCAACAATTTTGAGTGAGTTATGGCCTTTGTTTATTTTTATTTCTAATATAATATTCTATCCAGTGGCCCTCCAAGTAGTTAATTGGTTTTTATGGCCTTACCTGTTGAAGTCTGCAGACACTAATGAGATAATGATTCAAGTTATTCATTAATTTCCAATTACACCTCAGCATTGGATGAACTACGCTAGTAGACTGGTGATTAATTTGTTTAGTACTCAAATTTCTGGGTTTAGTTATTAGTTATAATATAAGTAAATATATGTGCATTCTTTGTTTCCATAATAAAACAAAATATTAATTGCATATAAATTATTAATGGTGTCATCTGTCTTGTTTAAGGTCAATGTCACTTATTTTGATCTAGTGATCTACTTTTTTGTTTTTAACATATAACATCCAAATTAAGGCGACATGTATAGTTTTGAGTAGCTAGATGAACATTGACATGAGTTGACCTTGATCGTGACCTAGTGACCTACTTTCACATTTCTGTAGCTACAGCCTTCAAATTTGGACCACATGCATAGGCTTGTGTACCGGAATAGACTTTGACCTTGACATTGACATAGTGACCTACTTTCACATTTTTGAAGGTACAAGCTTCAGATTTAGACCACATGCATAGTTTTGTGTTTCAAATTGAAATTTGACCATGATTTTGACCTAGTGACCTACTTTCACATTTCTCAATCTGCAGCTGTGGGGTTAGAGAGCAATAATTCGCGTTGTGGTTTTATCTGTCTTTATTTACCGGAAGAAAAACATGTAATAACGGAAAGCTGACGTCTGATCAGTGACGCTGACGTTGAACTCGATCCCGCCGTCATGACGTTGTTGGCATTCGCGCCAAAATAGTTGGGTATGTTTCTCGACATCCTCCGGGCCACGAAATGATAACTTTAGTCTATCTTACTTCCAAGGGGTAGAGTTTCACAATGGGTCTGGATGTTATAAGTCCATTACTCAGGCGTAACGTCGCCGCACGTGTAAGACCGTCGTTTCCGGTGATGAGCTGCTCTATAGTTCCAAGTTTCCAATGAGTCCTTGGTGAGTCATCGTATATCTGCACCACATCGCCAACCTTTATAGTCTGTGTGTTGTTTCCTGTCGTCCGGTGGTATTGGCGTAATGACGTCAGGTATTCATGTCGCCATCGTTCACGGAAGTTGCCGATCAGTTGTTTCAGTATCCTTGCAAGTTTGGATATGTCCGTTTGTGTAGAGGGTTGGGGTGCAGGAACTTCTTCTAGATGCGGAAGGGATGTAATACGACGTCCGTTGAGCAGGTGCGCTGGCGTAAGTGGATCCGGATCAGCTGCATCAGTTGTGACGTAGGTAAGCGGTCGGTCATTCATGACTCCCTCTATCTCTGTAACGATCGTACGTAAGCTTTCGTAGCTGACAAATGCACGACCTAGTACCTTTTTAATGGTGGTTTTCATTAGTCCAATCATCCGTTCCCACCATCCACCGAACCATGGTGCTCGCTTAGGTATGAATCTCCACTCGGTGCCTTGGCTATGGAAAGTATCTTGGATAGTCGCTGATCTCAATAATAGCTGAATGCTGTTGGCTGCTGCGTTAAAGGTAGTTGCATTGTCAGATACCAGGATACGGGGTAGTGAATTTCGGCAGGTAAATCGTCTGAAAGCCTGGATGAGAGATTCTTCAGATAAATCTTTTTTGTTTGTTTGTTTTGGGTTTAACGCCGTTTTTCAACAGTATTTCAGTCATGTAACGGCGGGCAGTTAACCTAACCAGTGTTCCTGGATTCTGTACCAGTACAAACCTGTTCTCCGCAAGTAACTGCCAACTTCCCCACATGAATCAGAGGTGGAGGACTAATGATTTCAGACACAATGTCGTTTATCAAATAGTCACGGAGAACATACGCCCCGCCCGAGGATCGAACTCACGACCCCGCGATCCGTAGACCGACGCTCTACCTCAGATAAATCTGGTACCACCTCGAGATGAACAGCTCGTGTAGAAGCGCACGTGAAGAGGCAAATGTAGGCTTTCTTCTCAGCATCGTTTCTGTTCTAACATAAAGCGCCCCCGTGAAATCGACTCCAGTTACTGTAAAAGGGGGTGCGTCTTGAACTCTCATCTTAGGTAGGGGCGGGGGGTCTGGGGCTGCATACCGTCTTCCTATAACCTTTTGACACTGGGTACACTTTCGCAGAAGGCTCTGGACGTACTGTCTGAGAGCAGGTATCCAGTATCTTTGTCTTAAATGTGTGATCAAGGCACTCGTGCCGGCGTGTAGCTGGGTCTCATGCGCGTCTAAAACTATCAAACGCGTCAGGGGGTGTTTGTTCGGGAGTAGGTACGGGAATTTCGTTAATTCTGTCAGTAGTGCATTGTGGATTCTCCCACCGCAGCGAATGTATCCATCTTCGTCAAGGAATAATCGAAACTGTTTCACGAGTGTGAGACGTTTCTCGTTGGACTTAAGGTTTGTAATTTCGGCTTCGTAATATGTTGACTGGCAGCTATGCAACCACATTCTGCTAGCTTCTTGTAGTTCTAGCACGGTCAAAGGTTCGAGTTTGGACGGACATTTTCTCATAGATCTGTGTCTGGACTTGCATCTGTTTATAAATCTTTTGACATATGCTGTCACTCTGAGTAGAGTTTTGTATCGGCTAAACTTGTTGATGTCGATGACATTGTGAATGCCGTACAGGGACTGAGTTGGATTAAAGGGGCTGCTATTCCTGTCGTTCCCTTGTTCATCGATCGTAATGAGCAATACAGCGTTCTCGTCAACTTGCCAGCTTGGCCACATACTCTGGTCAGTAAGCCATTCAGGTCCATTCAACCATAACTTATTGTTCTGGAACTCTATGGCTGAGATTCCTCGTGTTAACAGGTCAGCTGGGTTTTGATGTGTTGGGCAATACCTCCACTTCCGGTTTTCCGTAAGCTCTTGAATCTCTGCTACTCTGTTCTCGACCAACGTTGTCAACTTTCGCTTCGATACTAACCAATGGAGGATTATCTGGCTGTCAGACCACATGTAGACTTTCTTCGCTGGTATTGAATGAAGAATGTGTGTCAATAGACGGGCTCCGATCACTGCCGCCATGAGTTCGAGTTTTGGTAGGGTCAACTGTTTCAGTGGCGCAACCCGCGATCTCGCCATAACAAATGTAGACTTCTTTCCTCGAGATATGTAGACCACTGATCCATATGCATGTAGACTGGCATCACAAAATACGTGAAGGGATACATCTTCTGCTATACCGGAAGTACTTGTGTCGTCTGCTTCATTAAAGTAGTACCTCGGGAATCTTGTCACAACCGAACAGTTTAGGTCTTCTGCTAAATGATACCATTGAATTTGTATGTCTTCAGGGAGGGGAACATCCCAGTCATATTTCTGTTTCCATATATCTTGCAGAAGAATTTTGGCTCTAATCGTTAATGGACTGAAGACACCAAGTGGGTCATATAGCTTTGCTGTTACTTGAAGTATGGACCGTTTTGTCATGGAATCAAACGTAGGAATGTTCTTTTGTGCCACGGATAGCTGGTCTGTAATAGGATCCCATCGCATGCCAAGAATCTTCGTGACCTTATCAGAGTCAAGCACACCTTCGGCTTCAGCAAGACCTCGCAGACGATTGCTGTTGGAGTTCCAGGAACGTAAATTAAAGCCAGCAGACGACATCAGATCACGTGTATCACGGAAGTAGTCTGCTACGGTACTCTCATCTGGAAAACTGGAAATAACATTGTCCACATACAAGTCCTTCCTCAAGGTTTCACTCATCCAGACGTGTTCATTTTTATCGAGGTGTTTCATAAGTGTCGCGTGCAAAATGAATGGTGAACAAGTAGCGCCAAATAGAACGGATTTGAACCTGTAAGTCACCAAACTGCTATATGGATTGTTACTGTCGCTCAACCACAGGAATCTCGTTACGTCACGGTCTTTCTCGTCTAGTTGCACGTGCAGGAACGCCTTTTCAATATCGGTGCATACGGCAAATCTATGTAGGCGAAATCTCATAAGGATACCAGTCAAGTCGTTGAGCTCTGGGGGATTAGATTCTAAACAGTCGTTCAGACTAGGGGAATCTTTGTTCTGTCGACAGCTACAATCAAATACTATTCGGATAGGCGTAGTAGCCGAATCTTTCTTCACGGCGTGATGTGGGATATAGTGTATCTGGTTCTGGGTATAGTCAATTACAACTCTTTCTACGAAACCTCGTTTCTCTTGGTCTGCAATTATCTTGCCGTATTTCTGCAACATATCAGGGTCTTCACGAAGTCGCCGGATTGTGTTCTCTGTTCGTCTTACTGTGATGTTGTAGTTGTCGGGTAATGGTTGATGCTCACGTTTCCATGGTAACTTCGCTGAGTAATGACCGTCCTTGAATTCAATTGAGTTCATCTGATAGGTCGTAAGATAGTCAGAAGTAGTTCTCTCGTCTTTTTCATGGCTGATACCTAATGATTCTAACTTCCAGAATCTCTCTAAGTCTGACACATCTGGCGGGGATGTAATGAGGTTCATGATGTAATCTGTAGCCGAATCTGTTGATTGTATCGGAAGTGGTCCGGACAGTAGGTATCCTATCTTAGACTGGACCGCAGTCGGACCGTTGCCTCGGACTACTCGGTTTCCAACGATCTCCCAGTATTTGTCAGCACCAATCAATAGCGATATGTTGAATGTTTCATCTTCTGTAACAGGATGTGCAAGTTTAAGCCCTCTAAGATACGGAAGTGCTGATGTGGTACGATGTAAGTTTCTCAATGGTACAGCAATGGTTGGTACTATGAGAACATCTATCTCTATCCTCTCTTTGTTATCAGTCAACAAATACACGGTTGCTTTATTTTTATGGCTGACTTTCATCGAAGACGACCCAAACGCTGCAAGCTGTACGACCTCTGTGCCATTTCGGCTAAGTTGAAGTTTGTCTGCTTGTTCCTCTGTAATAAATGATCTCTTTGCGCCCTCGTCGAACAATATATTAGCATCTGTACAGTTGCCGTCAGACGTTACCTTGGCAACAGCGGTCTTCAATAAAACACTTGGTCTTGATTGCGTAGTAGAATGGAGTATAGCGGACTGTCCACTAGAACCGGATATAACATTATCTCTGTTGACGGAAGTAGGGGCTGGGGTGAATCCTGGGGCTGTAGCGTTCATATTTGTGTATGCGGGGGTAGGAGCTGTGGTAAAGCTTGGGACAGTAGCATTCAAGTTTCTGTGTGGGGCTGTTTGCTTATCTTGTTGATCACATATACTTGTATGGTGTTTTCGGCTACAAATACGACATCGATGGTTAGATCTGCATGCAGCAACCCTGTGGCTCCCTAAACAATTAAAACATAATTGTTTCTTTTTAACAATATTTTTGCGATCAAGAGTTTGCGTTACCTTCTTGTAGTCACAAGCAAAGTGATGATCGGCACAGAATGGGCATCTTAGGCGTTTTGATCTTTCTGAAATTGTCGTCTGATGTTTGCGCGTGCTCGTGGGATTTGGTCTCGTTCCGGTGAAGAATGAAGTTGTAGCGTTATGACATTCCGGTGAATGTGTCGGCTGCCCTGACTCTAGAATGTTGATTGCTTTCTTCAATGCCTGTCTTAGTTCCGGAAGTTGCCAGTTACTGCTGCCATGTTCACGTGTCATATTTCTAATGATTTCAGTTGGAAGCTTCTCTATTATCACGGGAACCAGAAGATTTCCATACGAATCTTGGCACTGCCCAAGTGACTGTAACCCTCTAATATATGACTCCATTTTCTCCTGAAATGTTCTTAGGATATTACATGTTGGACGTTTTAGCTCGAGTAGGCCTTGCATGTATGCATTTACGATTTTGTGTTCCTGTCCGAAACGTTCACGCAACAATTCAATTGCTTGCATGTAGTTAGAATGGGTCAGCTGGAATCCCTCGATCACTCTGGCTGCATCATCTGATAATAAGGACCTAAGGTAGCTGAATTTCTGGACGTCTGATAATGATTCGTTGTTATGAATACTCGATTCGAACGAATCCCAAAATGTCTGCCATTCCAAGATATTTCCGGTAAATATTGGGAGTTTCAGCTTTGGTAATTTATGAAACTGTGAAGACTGGTTTGATTGTATAGAAATGTTACTTACTTCTCTGCCGGAAGTGCTGTCGGTACTATTTCCTGAACGATCTGCGGTGGTTGCACTGTTCGTACTGTTCCTAGGCTGCTCATATTGTGGCAAATCTACGGGATTGAGCAATGGTGGCGGTAAATGGTCTTTGGTCTGTTGTCTCAGTTGTGCCTCCAGGTTCCGGATTCGAATCTTGAGATGCAGCATGTAATCTTCGGTTTCTAGCATCTCAGCTTCATAATCATCTTCATCAGTCTGGGATAAAATCTTCTCGTTAACATCCTCTATTAACTTCACCTTAGTCTGCAAAACGTTAAGTACTGTATGAAACTGTTCTTCGTTGTCCACTGAAGCCTCTAATTTCTCTAAATGTCTCGAAATAACTGCCTTTTGAGCGTCTCTCATCTGTATTATCTTAGATAGATCCATTTTTCTCTTTCTTTTGGTCACGGCACCAAAATGTGGGGTTAGAGAGCAATAATTCGCGTTGTGGTTTTATCTGTCTTTATCTACCGGAAGAAAAACATGTAATAACGGAAAGCTAACGTCTGATCAGTGACGTTGACGTTGAACTCGACCCCGCCGTCATGACGTTGTTGGTATTCGCGCCAAAATAGTTGGGTATGTTCCTCGACAACAGCCTTCAAATTTGGATCACATGCATAGTTTTGTGTACCAAAATAAACTTCGACCTTGAGGTTGACCTAGTGACCTATTTTCACATTTATCAAGTTACAGGTTTCAAATTTGGACCACATGCTTAGTTTTGTGTTCTGAATTGAAATTTGAACTTGATTTTTACCTTGTACCTACATTCACATTTTGTCAAGCTACAGCCTTCAAATTTGAAACACATGCATAATTTTGTTTACCGAAATAAACTTTTACCTTGAAAATGATCTAGTGACCTACTTCCACATTTCTCAAGCTACAGCTTTCAAATTTGAACCACTTGCATGGACCACATGCACAATTTTATGTACCAAAATAACTTTGACCTTGATTTTGACCTAGCGACATTTGTGCACCCACCATCGGCGAAACAAATTAATCCATTTCAAAGTTCATTTTGATTATAACCTAAAACACTGGTTTTAAAAGCTGAATATGAAAATACATTATGTACAAAACTTGTTATTCTAGATCCAAACTTTCGTCCATATTTGAATTCAAAACTACCAGTTGGTATTAGAGGTCACTGGAACCAAGGACTGTGGTGACCTGGAGTCTGACATAGTTACCTACTTTTAGGATTTTGAGCTAGTCTTGAAATTTGGTTATTTACAAATGGCTCAATGTTGGGCGACAAGATCACTCTGTGATCTCTTGTATTTCTATATGTTTCTAATACGACACTCTATTTCAAAAGACATATTACTGTGACTTACCGTCAGGCAAACAACATGCATTCATTGCTATTAACAAATATTTAGACCATACCTATCTAAAGTATTCTAATGAAAATAAAAAAGTCTATCGCCTGATCATAAATAAAGTCGAGGGACGCTGATTTGATCCAGAAAAGTCCGAGTAGCTTAACCACCGTGCTTCACCGAATACGACCTGAAAGTTGCCATGATCTTATGAGTTTGGAAACAGCGCCCACATTAAATCGTGTTTTCATATACCTTGTCACAGGAATTACCTTTAAAACTCAATGCCAAATTTGAATCATGAAACAGCTATTGTTGATCAAATACATTAAGACCATGAATACAATTCACTTTTAACAAAACTGATACGATATCAAATAATGTTCCAATTATAAAGTTTGATTATCTGCTTCTAAATAAATATGTTTCTCTATCCTGGCATTTCTAATCTGTATCTATCGGAGAGATCTCTTGTTTACTAATATGTGAAGTAATGTGTTGTTACCTATGTTATAGAGTTTATAATTTATCATGCAGTGTACAATAGATCCTTGAGCATATGTACTGTTACGTATGAAGGTAACAATTGCTTGTTACTTACAATATAAAAGGTAACAAAAATACAATTTAACAGCTATTAACAATAACGATTTTTATTTGAAAGTAACAATGCTAATACACTGAGAATGTTAATAGTGGTGAAGTCCAGTCCTAATATGCAACAATAGTCCAAATCTTGACTTGGTTTCAGCGACCTTAACCACTCAGGCACGGAGGCCACTGATTTTTAAGCTGATCAAGTAAGTTTAACGCCAAATACCTGAATCTGATCCAGCCTTCTTACTGAGTAAATCGATCTCATTTTCGAGCAGAGGAGTCAGATT
>NW_026462964.1:0-70848 GCF_021730395.1 Mercenaria mercenaria | reverse complement strand
GATCTGCTTACCCTCTTCTCAGCTGAGGTTTGCTTGCCCACTCATAAGTGGTAGTGTGATCTACTCATTCTTTTCTCAGAGATGGCAGTGTGGTCTACTCGCCCTCTCATAGGTGGTATAGTGATCTACTCACCCTCTTCTCAACGGTGGCAGTGTGGTCTGCTTGCCCTCTCATATGTGGTAGTGTAATCTACTCACCCTCCTCTCAGCGGTGGCAGTGCAGTATGCTTGCCCTCTGATAAGTGGTAATGCGATCTACTTACCCTTCACTAAGAGATGACAGTGTGGTCTATTCGCCCACTCATAAGTGCACGTGTGATATACTCATGCTCCTCTCAGCGGTGGCAGTGTGGTTTGCTTGCCCTCTCATAAGTGATAGTGTGATCTACACATCCTCCTTTCAGCGCTCGCAGTGTGGTCTGCTAGCCCTCTCATAAGTGGCAGTGTATTATACACCCCCCATTCCCGTCCTCTCCTCCTCTCAGTTTCTTGTCCTCCTCTAAGCGGTGTCAGTGTGGTCTGCTAGTTTTCTCATAAATCGTAGTCTGATCTGCTCACCCTGCTCTCAGGGATGGCAGAGTGGGCTTTTGTATACAGAAATGAGTCTCTCTAGGCTTGATTCCCTTTTATACTGGTCCTCCGGTGTTAAACATTTTTTATGTTTTTGTTTTGTATGTAAGCTGGTATCTCAGTTCCCACTAACGGGAATGGATTGAAACTTCATACACACTTGTCCGCTGCCATGAGCTGATAAGAACTGTGCAGGTTTGATAACATTGTTTTGCATTTATACAAACTGATGCCCCTTTTTCGAGTTTTGTATTCATTCAATTGACAAGCTGTTGAATAGTTGAGCGTTGCTGTCCTCCGACAGCTCATGTTTTACTGTCCGGTTCATAACACTGACATTCATTAAGGGATTACAATATTACTAGGCATAAATGTTCCCCCAGAAGATGACGTGTCATGCGCAACACCCAGAACCCGTGTTTAAAGGGGTCACACATAGAGATCAAAGATCAATAGGATTGTCTTCCTATCCGGTCTATAACCTTGTCAATCAAAAAAGGATTTAAGGTGGAATAGCACTTTGTAATTTGTTTTCAAACAGCATATGATTTTGATATCATATTAAAGTAGAAGTTACCCCCGGCATGAATGTGTATTTGTTTTTGTTGTTATTAGTGATTTTTTTTGTTGTGACGTCACAAACATAACCATGCACGTCTGTTTTGGCGCTACTTTAAAAGGCGATAAAAATCTGTTTATTTTCTCTCATTTGTTTGTTTTTCAATTTACAGCAATGAAACTTACATCTTTATGTGTGGTATGTAAAGGTCTACGGTGCTAGATAGTATTTATCACTTTTAATTTTAAAAAAAGATGGAAAACATGAAGAAAAACGACAATTTCAATTTTTATTTTTTTTTAAAAATACACACTCGTCTTAATAACGGCTCGAAATTTTTTTGCCATTTTTTTATAATTTGAAGATAAACTTATGTTTGACAGAATATAATTTTCTTTAAAAGCAGAACATCTTTACTGAAATACTCGTTATGTAAGTGGAATTAACAAATGAATAAATGAAAGATGTCTTCCATATAACAACTGTTGTTTTTAGAATAATTTAGCAATGTCTACTGCTATAAAATGAAAAGAACACAAACTGTATTTGCTTAACTTATTTTTATAGAAACTGTGAAGAAAGTATATTATTGCATTTGATTAAAACAGTCGATCTACTCTTACGTTGTGCCATGGGATATCCAGTACTGATACACGTACGTGCAATAAACTTCTATGTATGTAAAAAAAAACACTTGCTTACATTTTACAAATAAATTCCATCTTTTTGCTCGCTACTCATAGCTACAAGTATACCTTGTCAGATTTGTGTTTTACAAGTCCATTTTAGCGTGTACAATGAAATTTTACGAGCTATCATATTCTGCATTTCGACAACTCGGACGTTTAAATAAATATGAAATTTAGAAATGAAATGCTACAGGTGTGTGTGCACTTACTGCAGTGCTGAAACGTGTGCAAAATTGCACTTGCTAAAGTACATTTTCATTTCATAACTGGTCAAATATGATGACAATGCGTTTATTATTTTCGACCTGTTACTTACACTAGCATTTTTTCCGACCTTCTCAGTTAATATTGCACGTATGCCCTGTTCACGGTCACGACAATGTGCCAATTTAAGCATTTCGTATGTCAATGCACTTTTGCATATTTTCCTTGCCATACCATGTGACACAAGTTTGTTGTTTTTGTTGTTAATCGAACATTCGACATTGTCAACTGCTTGTTTTAGGTTATTGTCATGTCGTGTGTTATTGAATGTATTTGATGTATTTGCACTCAATGCAGTAATCTGTGCCTTCGAAACTTGAACATTTTGAAATATTTGTGCAATAGCTTTTGCGTCATTTAGTGCATCATGTCCGTCAAATGTTTCGCCGAACGTTTACTCATACAGAACCCCAAGACTGTACTTTTTAGACTCCCTGTTTCTAAGAACTGTTTTTAAAACATGAATACTGTCGCAAACTCACGTTACTGCAGTCTCTGCATTGTTTACAAGCTCTGCTGACTAATTGTTCAAATAATATCGGGAAGTCGAATCTACTACCGTTGTGAGCGATCAATATCTTTCTCTTGTCGGAAATAACGCTAAGCCATTCAATAAAAGAAGCGAGCCCCGAATGTTTATCTACTGTATCAACTAAGAAACCGTGTTGATACATTTTCTTCATCCCGTCTTGTATTTCAATAGTGAAACCAGTTATTGCTGCAGCACATTCACTTATACTTCCAGTAGGCATGATGTACGAGTAGAACTGTCAACAAAGGCAGCCAACTGTATAGTTCCAGCATTTTGTCCCAACCAGGTGGTTTCTAAGTCCACATAAACCCGAAGAATATCTTCTACATCAATTTTGACGTTTACTCTATCGTCCGGAATGCACATGATTTCAATAGTATCAGGGTTTTGCAATGAACAGTCCGTCATGTAGGTAACTCCTTCTTTTACACCATAAACAATTTCCATTTTAGATCTCTCCATTTTCAAACCTTTTCTCTGGCCTTTTTAAATTCTTTTCTACTTTTATAATCTTTTTGGTACTTTCGTTTCCGGTCTTGTCGTTCATTAGATAGCTTTGTCCTTTTCTGTGGGGTGAATTGTGCGGTTTCGCAAACGCTATCGACATATGTTCTACCCTCGTTGAATTGACATTCTGCTGATGAACAACGGAAGTCGAAGCTTTCACTCAGGGTGTCATTTCTGAACTTAGGAGCTTTACTCCAAGCAATGCCATTCAAACACTCATTAAATTGAGAATGTCCAGTTGTCATAAGTTTCTTGCTATTTGTTATAAATGGTTCCAGCACTGCTTCAAATTCTGACCGAAGTTCTTCGTCTGATAAATCCTTTCCGTATGTTAAATTTGTGTGACGGTATGAGCCAGATTTATGGAACCCGCATTTTTCATGTTCACCGTACATGTGTGGTACCAGGTTTTCCAATGCTGTTTTCATTTCTTCTGCAGTTTTACTGTTATTTTGTTAAAACGCAAATGTAAAACGTGTAAGGAACCCTGTTCTGACGGTTTTTGTGAGTGATTTATGTTTCTTGCTCATTTCTTCTAATTTGTTTGATATTGATCGCTTTATATACCCAAATGTCTGAATACTTCTCTACGCCAGAATTCACGTTTTTCTTTTATGTGCTTGATAGCTCTCGTTTCTTCAATGTTCTATAACGAATTGGTGGTATTCCCAGTGTAGTGAATATCGCGTTCATGTGAGTTTCGCCTACACCACCGTGGATCATAGCTTTATAATTTTTTTTTTAAAAAACTAAGACGGACTAAAGATAAACTAGGAATATCTAAACAAATAATACTTAATGCGTACGGAAGCCATACAGGGTCATAAGCCGTTATGTTTACTTGTGTGGAAACACTTTTACTCTTCCAGGAATTTGGATAAATCATCAACGATGTTTCTGCTATATAATAATTCTTCAAGTGATTTGTTTGAAATTTGCAAATAACTGTCTGGAATGAAATACTGAACCAACTAATGCTGCTTTCACATTAACAGAGTACGTTTTTTTCTGATTTTTGTAGTCAGCTCCTGGAATTCTTTGCATATCCGATGTACAAAGTTTCGATATTTCTCCACAGTTTGAACATTTGAAATGGAATACACTGGCATAGCCGATAACGATCTCCTTAATAATGTTACACCATTTGAATGTCTCACCACAAGAACACATCCAGAATCATATTTCTTTCCGAAATAATTCAAATCTATTATCCTCCTTCCTTCGAGATAGGAATGTTTCTCTATATTTATATTTTTCAAGTTTAAAAATCCACTTTCTATATCATTTGATTTTCTAAAGCTCCTATGTACACTCCTACTCCTCCTTGTGGCAGCCATTTTGAACGGTTGCACTGTTTGTTAGGTAATGACGTCATGCTTCAACGTTCTTCAGCTATTAATATTTTCAAACAATTTCCTTTTCGTAAAAAAAAATGAAGAAATTAATGTATTTTTAAATGACCTTTATTTTTTACGTGACAGAAAATTAAGCCAGATTGAACAAGATCTGAAAAAAGACTTGCTATAAAATTGATTCATGAAATATTTGAATTATAAAATAAGTAAAAATTGATAAAACACAAGTCGGTTATTTTAAGTACATACGCGTATTTTGATTACATAAAATATTCTTACGAAACCACGCGTTTTTTCTTGAAAGCGCGCACTGTGTCGTCACATTTTGATCGTCGGATAGGGTACGAAAATCAATGATTTAAAAGAACATTGAATGGCAAAAGTTCTCAATATTTTGATAATTTATCAAATATGATTAAATCTTGTTTATAAATATATTTGGCAAAAAAAAATTTCGAGCCATTTTTCCGTTATTAAGACGAGTGTGTAATTCTTTTTTAAAAAAAAATGAAAATTTGAAAATGTCCTTTTTTAAAATTAAAAGTGATAAATACTATCTAGCACAGTAGACCTTTACATACCACACATAAAGATGTAAGTTTCATTGCTGTAAATTGAAAAACAAACAAATGAGAGAAAATAAACCGATTTTTTATCGCCTTTTAAAGTAGCGCCAAAAACAGACGTGTATGGTAATGTTTGTGACGTCACAACTAAAAATAATCACTAATAACAACGGAAACAGATACACGTTCATGCCGGGGGTAACTTCTACTTTAATATGATATCAAAATCATACGCGGGTTGTAAAAAATTACAAAGTGCTATTCCACCTTAAATATCAGTTGACACAAATATTCCTCTGGATGAGACAACGTATCATGTACAATACCCGGGCCCTTAGCTGAAAGGTTAAGGTCACACTTTGAAATGAAA
The DNA here is from genome assembly GCF_021730395.1 of Mercenaria mercenaria. Classification (NCBI taxonomy): domain Eukaryota; kingdom Metazoa; phylum Mollusca; class Bivalvia; order Venerida; family Veneridae; genus Mercenaria; species Mercenaria mercenaria. The sequence continues at coordinate 65,436 of NW_026462964.1, read as the reverse complement.
GGTCAAAAGGACATTTTTCCAGTCCAGTCTGTAACTCAACAATCCTTAAAGGGATTTCGATATTACTTGGCTGGCACAAATGTTCACCACTAAGAGACGGAGTGTTATGCGCAAGAACCAGGTCCCTTGGTTTAAGGTCAATGTCACATTCAGAGGCCAAAGGTCAGATACAAGAATGACTTTGTACGGACTAGCAATTCTTCTTCGTGCATGGAGGGATTTTGATGTAACTCGGCAAAAATGTTCACCACCATGCGCAAGAACGAGGTCCCTAGGTCTAAGGTCAAGGTCACACTAAAAGGACAAAGGTCAAATTCAAGAATGATTTTGTCCGGAGACTTTCTTCTTCATGCATGGAGGGCTTTGATGTAACTTGGCGCAAATGTTCACCACCATGCGACACCCTTGTTTTTAGAATAACTTCCCTTTTTTATTACTATAAATAGCTTATATTGTAACTTTTTATTACTGACTGTAGGAAAAAATCGAGACCACTTTTCTGTGGTACAACATGCATGTTAAATCCAATTTTTAAGCGTGTTTTGACTTATCTCTACATGGTTATAAGTTTTATGTTTACTTATATAGATTATTTTTAGGATCAACTTCCATTTGTTGTTACTATAAATAACAATAGAGAAGATTTGGTGCCTTCCAGTAGGGGACTTTGTATTGCATGGCAATACTTCATCCACTTGTTTACACTCAGGCCACATGTTTGGTCCAAATTTAATGAAAATTGGTCAGAATATTTGTCTCCGTAAAATTTCGCAAGGGTTAAAATTGGGTCCATTTGAGTGAAAAAAACTAGGTTACTATACCAAATCAAAGAAAAAACAATACAGGCCGCTTTTTCGTTCCAATCTTCTTGAAACTTGGTCAAAATGTCTCAGAAGAGTTTGAAACTGGGACATGTGGTTTCAAAAACTGGGTTAATAGGTCAAACATGTTTGTTATGGTGTGTTAGTCTGGTGAGCGACGTAGGGCCATTATGGCCCTCTTGTTCTAATAAGGCAATTATAAACGTTATTGAATGAATAATCAATTTCGGTACATGTAAGTCTGCAAATTAGCAACAGGTTAGTTACACTAGAGTTTTTGACATTCAAGAGTTTATTTTCTTTTCTGAGAAACTTTGACGTTAAATGGTAACAAAAAGCTTTCACCTTATTAAAATAATATTGTCATACTGTTCATAAAGTCAAGTACACATATATATATATGCTAATCAGTTGTCTTAATGGGGGAAACATGATCTTAATATTGATAATCCTTTTTTGGTGGATACTATTTATCCTAGGGAGATTCAGTTAATTAAAACTAACAATGCGGATACTGCTTCATTTTTAGATTTACATCTCTCTATTTATTACAATATTATACATACCAAAATTTTTTAGGGATGATTTTGATATAAGTATTGTAAATTTCCCCATTTGAATGGGGGTGTATCTCAGGCTACATCTTACGGGGTATATATTTATAAATTAATTCCTTAAGGGTGTTTCTCTTGTTGTTCTGTCTTTTGCAAAGGCATTGAGTACATACGTATTTGGGTTTTTAAGGGTTGCTTTTTATATATTTATACGGGAGCATTTTTTGTTTTAAATGCAATGCCTTTTTGTTTTCATTACGTGTGTTCGAGATTCATCTGGCGGGAATTACTTTTATTTACACTGTCCCGTGTCTTTGGAACATGGTAGGGGTAAGAGTGAGGTTGGTTACGGACTATAAACCGGTTTAAGCTCCCCTGTGGTGTTTTTGCCAGTGACCGTTCCAAGGCGATGCCGCATTTTGTTCCTTTGTTTGTTCGTTTTGTCCTGGTGTGTTTGCTTTGTGTGTGAGTGTATGTGTGTAGTGTGCACGTGTGCGTGCTGTTGGTTTCGATTTAGGGAGGCTGCGTTTTTGGAACATGACATTCCTTGTTTGATATTTGTCCTTGTTTTTGTTTGCCTTTAAAATAATAGAAATAGATAACTTTGGTTATTTTCACTATATGCTCAATATAAGTGACGGTGATACCTGAAGCAATGAAAAGAGAATATATATCAAACTGAAGAGGAGAAATTGATGTTTATGTCATAACTGCTAAAATATTCACAAAGTAAAAAAAAATACTTTAAACTTACTTTTGAAAAACGTTTCCCTGTATATTTAATCTATTGCTCAAAATTTTATCAATCGGGAAACCAATATTGATTATCGAGCTAATTATAAGGGAGACAACCTACTATGATATAATATAAGCTGGGGATAATTGAGAGGGTATGTTTTGTGCACGGTTAATAGATGTCATCCAACATTAGAATTTAATATTACTTGGCAAAAACATTCCCCATAATAAGTTGAAGTGGCATGCGCAATACCCAGACCCCTAGCTCAAATGTCACGGTCACTGTTGGGAGCGATATATCAGCCGGGTAATTTCATGTCCTGTCCGTTTCAAAACACATCCATCCGTCAAGTCATTTTAATATTACTTGACACAAATTTTCTACATAATGAGAAAATGTGCAGTGCATGATTCAAAGACCCGGAGGAAAAGTTAGCAGGGTCTGCTTTGTATCCGCTTTATTTAACTCCTGCCATCTATCTAGAGATTTTGATCCAATCTAGCATAAAACTCCCCCTTAATTACACTGACCTTCAGATCGTACGACAACAACAAAAAAGAAAATTTCTAGATATCAGGAAATTAATGCTGTATTTCCTAAGAAAGCTTTGCAACTTAATAACTGAGACACAATATGTTATGGATACACATGAGAATAGTTGTTTTTACTAATTTTTACATTCAAAATTGAACATCTTTTGTAACGGGTTGCTCGAGGTAAACTGTCTTTATTTTTGATTTTTATATTTAACGATTATTAAATACACATTCCTCCGTGGTTTATAAGTGCGCGGGACAGTTTTTATTGCAATGATGGCCCGAGTTCGATTCCCGAATCGAGCATATTTCTTTTTGATTTGCAATCTTTAAGATAGCTTAGAAAAAAAAACTGTTCTAATCTTCATAATATGACCAAACATGAATTTTAAAGAAAGCTCATTTTAGTTAAGATTTGGTTAGTGCCATCCATAAAGTAATGTGCAATACGCAGAATAGAGACGTCAATGTTACACTTGGAGGTCATATGGGGGAGAGGGGCTTCGACATGTGTGCATGTACGTGTATATGTGTGTGTGCGTGTGTGCGTATGTGAAAACGTGTACGTGTGTTTGTTCGCGCGCGCCTTAATATATATATTAAATGCAAATGTGAAACTCAAACATAATCGATGTCGAAACATAATGTTACAAAGAGAATTAACAAATCACATACATACAAATATATCGACTTTTCATCCAATTTGCAGTTTTTCTATGAAAATATGCTGTTATGCCCGAATCCGAAATGTGGCGACATTGGAAAGAGCATAAATTGCTCACAATGTGGTTACACGAGAGTACCAGTTCCAGAAGAGGGTAGTGTAGGTAATAAGGACACAAACATGGGTTTTAGTGCTGGCATCAATGACGATAAATCAACTTCCTATGAAGAGTTAATACAGGCACAAAGTACGTATGAAACATCTGGTGCAACGGCCAACAAACAACGGCTTCAACCTGATATTTGCAACTTCTGCCAGCGTGTCCTTGTGACTGGGTCAAGATTTTGCCAAATATGTGGTGGAGAAACACAGTGTTCAGGAATTACGGGTATGTTTATAAAAGTGCTTTTCCACGAAGCATTTTCGGTGAGATACCCCGTATTTGGATTTAAATGATATGCATATTTAAGCTTCCTTATATTCCTTTTTTCTTTTTGCTTTAAAAGGCAAACGAAAGATAATGTTTCGCTTATCTATCTTCTTTGTAATTAATTAATTTATAATTACGCATCATAATAATATTAAAAAGGGTTCGGACAGAAATGGAAAATACTACGAGGGCTGATCCAAAAGTAATTATATTTACGTTATCACTTTACTATTTATTTACTGATATTAAGGTTTGATCTCAGCCTTAGTGAACATATAAATGCACTACGATTGAATGTTTGTTAAGTTAACAATGAAAAAAGGTAAATGTAAACTTTTGTGTTAAATTTCATGACGACATCTTAACGCATTAAATTGATATGACGTCAGTTTCAAACCCATTGTATGGCCAGTTCACCTCTGAACTTAGTCACACACGTCCAACAGTAAAACACCGGATAGTCCATGCCGACAGAAATTAACGATCAGAGATTCAAACGTATTATGTTATGTCAAAGTTGTTTGTTAGTTCATGTTTTATTTTATGCTAACTGATGAAATACTGTGTTTTATCAGTGAACTATAATCCATATCACTCACTGCATATCACTTACGGTTGCCGATCTACTTGTACATTGTGTATAAATTTCAAATTATTTGCTTAAAGCAGGATGAAAATTGTAGTCGCACTTTGTTCTTTATAGTATATTTCTCGATTCAAATTATTTTACTTAACGAGTATGTCATAACGTTATGCAGCAAGAAATAAAATAAAATGGAACTTTATGTCGTGTGCGTCTTTCTAACGTCATAACACGTCTGACGTCATGTTCGTTTACGCGCGTCTGTTTCCCGCGCTGAGATTATAAGCATATCTCAACGTAATTAAGCATGAAATAAAAAGAAAATTTGTTGCTTTTCGTGAATATAGAATATCTCACCTCAAAGTGAGAAAAATTTCACATTTTCACTCGCGCTACGCGCTCATGAAAATATCTGAAATGTTCTCACTTCTCAGTGAGATAAATTCCATATTCACTCAAAACAAACAAATATTCTCTATTTATCTGACACGTTAATCCAACACTGTAAAAGAGTTGATAGATATATTCAACATAATTGTGATAAACACAAGGAATACATGCAATAGCAAAATCACGTTCCAGTTAAACACAGACCCATAAATTGTAAACGTGCAGAAGTGTATATATGAACGTGTATGATTTTACACAAAAGTAGCAAAACATACTGACCCGAACAGAAGACGAAACGAACAAATGAAAAACCATTGACTAAACACCAAAGCAGAGTTTAAACCGGTTAATTCTGCATAAACCCAAACTTTCTACCCAGCACGATTCGAAATACATTAAAATGTTAAAGAAATTCGTAAATATCACTTTCATGCATATGTGAAATACGCATGAAGGATATTGTTTGTGTATGTCTGTAATTTAAATTAGTAAATAACTTCCTAACACATATAGGTCTAGGTAACATGAGAAAGGCAGCAGATGATGTAGGACAAATAGGCCTAGATGGAAAGAAGCAAACTACATGCACGGCGAATGCAGGGGTATACAATGTATGTATGTCTATTTATTCTGTCTGCCCGTTTGTGCGCACCTACGTAATGTAAATACGTTAAAAGAATAATATAGCTATATTTAAATGCAAGTATCATAACATAACGTCATTCTAATCGCTCTGATGCTCTGTCAATATAGGTCCAATTTCTGTTCTAAACCTGAAAATTAATAAGTGTAGAAGCATAGTCTAAGGGAGACGACTGACGTATTGCATACGAACAAACACATCCACATCCATATATTAATACATTTTGTTTAATTTATAGCCTTTCTATAACAAAATGCTGTTGTGTCCAAATCCTGAATGTGGCGACAATGGAGAGAGCACAGTTTGCTTAAAATGCGGTTTCAAGAGAATACAAATTCCAGGAGAGGCTAGTACTGGTAATAACGACACAGACGTTGCTTTTTGTGCTGGCATCAACGACGATAAATCAACTCCCTATAAAGAGTTAATACAGACAGGAAGTCCATATGAAACATCCGGTTCAAAGGCCGACAAACAACGGTTGAAACCTTATATTTGCGATTTCTGCCAGTGTGTTCTTGAGACTGAATCACGATTTTGCCACAAATGTGGTGGAAAAACACAGTTGTCAGGAACTATAGGTATGAATGCAAAGTTCCTTTCTATACAGCTTTTCAGTAAGATGCAAGCCATCTCATCCTTTTTGGACTTCATATGATATGCGTATTTAACAATTTCTATTTTATTGTAGTTTTCCTTTGTACCAAATAGATTTTAAAATGGTTATGTAGGAAAATGTTTTGCTTAACATATCTACTCCGTAATTCACACTATAGAAACGTCTCGAAATAACACCACAAATTCACTGTATGAAAGAGTTTAGAGAGAAGGTGGGTAATCTTAAACTTACTATATTAGCCTAATTATTTTAACTAATTGGAAACGTGTGTATGATACATTAATAATAAGTTGTGCTAACATTACATGACATTGTAATTGAAAAAATAAACCCTTTACATACGCATTACTTATGTAAAACAAAAACGTACGTATAGATAATTATAAAAACAAAATGCAACAAACCATATAGCATGTACAGGTACCTTTAGAGAAGGGTGAGCAGCAAGAGAAACTCCATTACTACAAGACAGGCTACAACAGAAACATCTAATCACCTAAGTCGCAGTAGACTTTAAGAATTGCTTTGCATGGAGTCTCACCTGTTCCGCAGACTCAAGCAAAGAGGATAGCGTATAATATGCAGTGTTGCTCAAAAATACTCTAGCCATAATTATTTTAATAAAGTGTTTTCTAGTTTTGCGACATACAGTTGGAAAATTGCCAAGACGAAGAATTGTACGAAGTTTGTAAACAACATCCCTAATAAACAAGGATAGGTACATTGTACGTACGTCTCCCGCACCTGCTGTATGTATCAGATTTACTTTGATTTTACATCCCTATGAACTCTGGTAATATAATGTGTGTTAAGTCATTTTATTTATTGGGGGAAGAAGATTACGTCATTATTTCATTACGAGTGGGCACCTAAGTAGAACCACCGAGCTGCCGTGCATGGATCGTGTCGTACGTACCTATCCTTGATAAAAGTCATTTTTTGATATACCTTGTCAGGGAAATATTTTGAATAACACTATAGAATCTAAAAGTCGAAAATCTGATATTGGCATTATATTGATAACGTTCATTGTAGTTTTTGGCATGACTACGTGCTCTTGCATATCTTTGTCAGTAGAAAATTAGTCTTAAAGTATGACTCTACTCAGAATGAAATTATATTAAGGTGATATTTGCATCACTAACTGGAGTAACGGAAGGTAAGCGGAGCGTAGATGTCGTGTCTGTAAAGCACTGAAACATTTCTGTTGACGTATTTTGCATATAATCCCCATCGGTTATAACTAGGCTAGTACATGAATCAACATCTTAGAAGATTTAGATATTGTAACAGAGCTTCTATGACAGTCATAGATGCATTTTTACTTGACAAAATACAATGAAAGTTCGGAGATTATTAAATAACGAAAACGTGCACTTTACCAGTGCGCCCTTCGTAACCAGGATAATACAGACCATTCGCTTTTACAAAGAGAGAAGACACTGACTTAAGGTTCATGACAGAGTAAACTCTGTTAAATGGTGGGGAAGGCATTTAAACATTGATATGATTCATACAAACCTAGGCGATAACTATACGCTTTAGTTAATAAGGCTGACATATTAGCTTTCTTGATTTTTATCGCCCTATATAGGCGAAAGGTGAGGAGGGGGGGGGGGGGGGGGGGGGGGGTGAGGGTTACAAACGCGGGCACATTTGTCTTAATATTGAGCTTCTTAAACTTACTTTTATATTATGAACTTTTCTACCGAATATATCACAGAAGTTGTTCTTTGTGGTGGCATCAAGGATGACCGATCCACTTGTAACGAAGAGGTAAAAAGCACACAAAACTTCTGCAAAACATGTGGTGCAAAGGTTGACAAACAAAGGTTTAAACCGGATATTTGCAAATTCTGTCGGTGTGTGCTTACATCCGGATCCGGATTCTGTCACATATGTGGTGCAAATACAGAAGGGTTAGGAATCGTAGGTACGTATAAAAGATAAAAGGTAAGGACAGATTTCCTGGAAGCACAGAGCATCCAAAACACAGCCATTGAGTCATGCATCTCAAAGTACGCAATTTGTGATACATGTATATTTTATATTATATATCTACCTCAATTCATTAAGATTTCAAAAGATATGCATAATTAGCACATTTATATTCATATGTAAAACGTTTGTGAAGAATCGGTTTTACTTAACATACCTATTCCGTAATTTAGATTATATAAATGGTTATAATAATTTTAAACTTCAAAATAGCAAGATGATTCGTGTAGACTGATAGCATAAAAGTTGCTTCTATTATACATATAGCAGCCTGAAAACACATGTAGCGATAGAATTATTTTTATATATTTATTAAACGTTATAATATTATACTTCCTATATTTCATGATTTCTAATCGCATACAGGTACTGAGAAAAAAGCAGTGGATGATTTGAAACAACTAAGCCTAGATAGAAAGAAGGAAGCTATATACACGCCAATGGCAGGGGCATGCAATGTAATTCCTGAGCATATAGAGCTGTCAGAGAAGTATGAAACGCAATAATTCATTTTCGTCGTCGGTTAAGTTTAATGTCACAATTCATATTTCAAATGATATTATGTAACTTTAGATATAATTTTGTAGACGGCCATGACGTGACAAAACGTTCTTACCATTTACACCAATGTTGATTTAGCTGATATTTGTAAGTGCATATATTAATATCTTCGTTCCAAACGCGTTCTGTTTATATCGCAAAATCACTGGCACCAAACCAAAAAGAAGATGCCTACCCCTAGGCATCATATAAGAACCATGGTCATGAAGGGGAAAATATATTAACCCGTTTCAATCGCGCATTTCATACCTAAACACGCAGTTCAGTTAATTTGTACTATGGATATCAAACAAGTGGTAATTTATCTTCCACTGTATACCGGTCACATTTCTTCAATACATCTTATCTTAGAAAAACAACAAGTAGTTTATAGTTATTTCAACCTTACACAAAAAACTTGCTTGAACTTCCCTGGTGAAGTTCCGTTCTAAGTTACAAAACCATTCTGATTGGCTGTTGCGTAAATATGGCAATCGTCATTTTACTACACGTGTTCGCTAAAATGTGAAAATGCAGCATAAATGTGCAAAATGAATAAAATAAACAGAACAGATGCAGACCAATGTACAATTTCAAATTAAAGATCAAATACAAGATGAAATTCATTCATCATTTCGAGTTTTAGTGTAAAATTGTGATTTTTTTTAAATTCTGCTTTTGTTTGTTTACATTTCGCCAAACATGTGCATACTGCCGTGACCTCTAGACCGAATATTCATTAGGGAAGGTCACGCAAGTTTTTTCTGTAACGTTGACGAAAGCATAAAATATGTTGATAATCTCAGCAATATGGAATATTGAGACAATGTGACTGGTGCACGATGGAAGATAAATTATCGCTTGTTCAATATACTAGGTACCCATTCACCGAACTGCGCGTTTAAGTTGAGAAATGTACGATTGAAACGGGTTAGCATATTTTCCCCTTCATGACCATGGTTCTTATATGATACCTAGGGGTAGGGTATAACCCTTGCAGAGGCATTTTCTTTCTGGTCTGGTGCCAGTGCGCAAAATATAACTGACAGTGATAGATGTTAGAACTGCTGTTACTATCAGCTTTTATAGAGTTTCCGCTGTTACTGCCAATAATTATAGCAGTAATGTTGTTGTGGCGTTAGTTACTGGTTTCTTCTCGGCCTTTCTCGTTTAATACTCTCAAAGGCAGTAGGACTAAATGCCGTTTACTAACATATCTGGCGATTTTTTAAGTATCGTTGAAATCCAAAGAATACGATGACAATTTAATAAGTAATTATTTTTATTTCCTGGTTGTAGTCGTCAATGTTCAATCTTGTCTGAATGGACTTTAGTGCTTGATTACAAAATTTAATATCTACGTCTTTCACAAATAAATTACTTTTTGATATATGTCAGTTTTAATTTAATGATTGTTTCCCACTTATGCTTGTCATTGGATTCGGTTAACAGGATTAATTTGTTCAAATAATAACGTAGATAACATAATCAGTGACAATGCAATCAATCATACATACTTTCATCAGAGCTAAATATGATTCCATTTTGGTTTGATATTAAACAACTTCGATCATATTCATCTATTCCTCTCTCTCTCTCTCTCTCTCTCTCTCTCTCTCTCTCTCTCTTCAGCGATACTAAATCTGGACCGGGCTTATCTGCGGATGAAGTGAATCGAATGAAAAACGCAGTACAGGGCGGCATTTTAACGTTTCAAGAGTATTTGAAAGCTAAAAATAATGAATGGAAACATATTCCATTACATATTGCCGTAACTGGAAACTCAGGGGTTGGGAAATCAAGTTTCATTAATGCATTACGTGGCGTAAGGAAGGGGCAAAAAGGGTTTGCTGAAGTTAATGTAACTGAAACAACAACAGATCTCAAAGGTTATCCTCACCCCCAAAACAAAAGTCTTGTATTTTGGGATATGCCGGGAGTGGGAACACCAAAATATCCTAAGAAGGATTACTTGAAAGCAGTATCTTTTGAGAAATACGACTTTTTCCTCATACTTACATGTGGGAGATTCACTGAAAATGATCTGTGGTTGGCAAATCAAGTTAGAAGCCAGGAAAAGATGTTTTACTTTATCCGCACAAAAATCGGTTTTGATGTTTATAATGAGCAGAGAAATGATCCAAAAATGCATGAAAGTGGTATTACTTTAAGAATTCGTGATGACTGCATTAGGAAACTAAAGAAAGCTAATTTTGGAAATCCTTCCGTATTTCTGATCGACAATTATGACATTGTAAAATACGACTTTGGAAGGCTCGTTGATACATTATTAACACATCTGCCTGAAAAAAAACGAGAAGCATTGGCACTCTCTCTAACAGTTATGACTAAGGAAGTGATACTTGCAAAAAGGCATGCTCTCCGAAAAAGAATTGTTGTCATCTCCTTCGCATCTGCACTAGGTGGTGCGATTCCCTTTCCAGGTTTAGGAGCAACTATTGATACAGTTCTTATATATGAAGAAGCTCAAGAATACAAGCGACAGTTTGGACTTACAGAAGATGCTCTACTGAAAAGCAACCCGAAATACGCACAGTTGATAAAAGACAAATATGTTCAAAATATAGCGCAACTTGTCGCGACCGTTACAATTGACGAAGCTGCCGAAAATGCCGTTAAATTTGGATTACCAATACTTGGTTCCATTTTATCAGGAACTGTTTCGTATGGTGTTTCCGTTACAGTGCTGTGGAGACTTTTGAACTCGATGGCAGATGATGCAATAGATCTGAATGAAGATATGATAACAGGGCTGTCGTCAGACACTGGTGTATAAACTGCCTTCTGTCAGATTTGAATTAAAATATCAGTGACGCTAGAACATCTGCTGAAAATATGATTAATTCATTATACAGCGGCTGGATAATAGCTGTTCTGATCTCTACAAATTTGGAGAAAGTTCTTACTAACTAATTTTCGAAAGTATGAATTCTTGATGTTCGTGTGTTTTACAGTTGTCCAAAATTATTCGTCAGCATATATGAAGGCATATCTCTTTTATCCACAACACAGGATAGTAAACAAACTCATACTTTCCCTCATACATTCTAAGTGGAGAATTTTAACCTGTACCGATGTTCTTCAATGTGTTTCAATTGTTCTTGTTATGTATCTGTTTTGATTTGTCTGTGTTGTATTATGTATATGTCCATCGTTAACACATACATATATTCATTATTGTAGGGTTTTTATTTTGGAGTGGCTATTTCTAATGAATTTTGTTATTGTTTTCCAGCCATAATTACCATTATCTACAGTGTTTCGTTCCTAAATTCCATTCGTTTGGTATCAATAGCTGTTTACGAATTCTGTTGTATTTGTGTCTTACAAATATTATTGCTTTTGTTTTGCGATTTGTATCATTGCTATGTATTCACTGTGATACATATTGACGTTGGTTCGATCATCCTTCTGTGATTCCCTTATTTTGAGACGAGATGTACTTTTCAAATTTTTTGGTTCAATGAGTAGGTGTACAGAATTTTTGATATGTCAGTTCAATTTCAATGTCAAAAGTGTGCCTGCATTTATTTTCCGCTCAATTTCTTTGTAAGATTTTCAAATAATTTGTTATCTATTAGATGACATAAAGAACGCAACATTATTGCCTGCTCAATGTCAAGGCCATTGAGTAAACTCAAAGGTCAGATAGGCAGCACCTTGAGGTTTAACCCTTTTACAGGATATTCTAATATCTTCACACAAATGCTAATTCTAATGGGCCGAAGTGCAAGTTCCTTTTAAAAAAGCAATTTCTAATTGTTCGTTGCTATTGTTAATAGATGAAACAAGAGAGACTTAATGGATCTAAGTCGCTCACTTAAGTATTATTACCATTTGAGGGAAGTGATAGGCACCAAGACCGAACTGAAGTGCACTATGTAAAAACATAACTCAAGGTGATTCCTTCGAAATCAAGTCATTCAATTTAACTTTGTTTCATATTATTGTTCTAAATCTTAAAACAACAAAATATATTATAACTGATATCCATCCATGAATATATAAGATATCTAGATTATTAAGATTTAGTCATAAACTGTAATTTTCTAATGGTTAATTATTTTTCCAATAAGTTAACAAAGTGGCCTAATATAATAATCCAGGTGGCCTTGTTTCGAAAAACAAAAATGATTTCATGCCAATCGGCACCTATTTGTTCCCTTTGAACCACGTTTAAAGACTTTTTCACATGATTACATGTGCGTGAATTTAATAATAAAACAGTATCATACAAAATTACTCAAAACTTCATTTAGCTTGGTTTAATGCTAATGCTATATGATACAAACTATTTTTCTTCGTCCAGCTGCAATAAAACACGTTCAGAGGAACTACTCTAAAGAATACGAGAACTGCTAATCTGATTTGGTTCTTTAACAATTGCGGAGATGTTATAAAAAAAAAAAACTATTAAATACGCACTGCAAATTTTCGATTTTACAACCCTATAATCTCACGAAATAAAAACATAAATTCATATGCAAGAGAAAGTTCTATTTCGTATGCTACCCGAAGGTGAAGCATATAGTAGCCGCTTTCGTCCGTCCGTCCGTTCTTCCCGCATTTCTTGTCCGGATAATTTCTCGCAACATCTAGTTGGACTTAGCGAAATTTCATAGAATTCTTCACTATCAAGTGGAGATGCGCATATTATCTTCGTGTTCCTGTCGGATGATTTTTCAAACACAGTTATTGCCCTTTGATTATTCAAAGTGGTATACTATAGTGCAGTTCTTGTCTGGAGTATTTCTCGGCAACCACTGGTTAGAATTTAGCCATACTCCATAGGAAGCTTTACTATCAAGAGGAGATGCGCATTTTATCTTTGTCGGATGATTTTTTCACAAAGTTATTGCGCTTTGATTATTCAACGTTGATATACTATAGTACAATTCTTGTCCGGAGTACTTCTCAGCAACCACTGGTTTGAATTTAGTAAAACTCCATAGGGAGCGTCACTCTTAAGAGGAGATGCGCACATTATCTTCGTGTTTAGTAATTGGCATCTATATGGAGATGAACTGCACCCCGCTCATTTATAATGTTATGAACGAGATTAAATGCACAGTTTGTCCACTGAGACCAAGTTTTAATGAAACCTCGAGGCACCTTGTCAATGTTTGTATACTGACAACCAATATTTTTCTAAAATGTCAAACAAATTTATCCAAAAGAATAACAACGTACAACCATTTATTTTTGAACTTATATTTAACATTTGTGAATGATGATTTGAAATAAAAATATATGGTAAAGGAGACGCTTTTACCTTTTGTGTCAATTTCTTCCACCTGGACGAAGAGCAATATATATCAGAACTTATTCGTTTTGCAAGAGTTTGCTCATAGTTCCATAATCTTTATTATAGGAAAGCTTTATATTACCAAAACGTTATTACAACGGGGTACCTATATCGCAAACTATGGAAGGCTTTCCCTTGATTTTACCAAAAGAACTGTCCGACCTTTTAATGAAACAGAACACAGACAGATCGCTTTCCGGTGTAAATAGGTACTGGAAAACTGAAAAAATGATATAAACACATAACATGTGCGATATGTCTGTGTGCATGTAAACTCAAAATCTGCCCTCAAATGTGACTTTGCCGAACCGCTATTCCCCCCACTCCTTCAACATATTTCATGTACAGCTCGCAGGAGGAAAGGAAACAAATTGTTACCCTTTGAAAAAGACTTGATCAGAAAATATAAATGTCAAAGAGACGAAAATGGTTCTGATATAAGTAAAAATAGTGACTATAGTGTGTTAAGTGATAGAATGCAACCAAGCAAATAATAGCAGACTCGGTTTAATTGAGTCTGTTCATGAAAGGTAATGGAATATGCAACACCTCTCACGCCCCCTAGCACCGACTTAAGCGGAACTCTATGAAGTTTTTTTTTAATCTGAAAACTTTATAGCCCTATAAATAGGGTTTGTATATATTTATATCCTCCTTAATGCTCCTTCTACGTTATTTCTATCGACGTTTAAAGCTGAGGAAGAGTGCAGGATGTAAGAACAGTGCGCGTGTGGCATAATAATACACAGTTTAAGTCTTCTTTGGTTAAACTTGGTAATGAATCGGTCGTGTAAGAATATATATGCAACAAAATCACAGCCTATACATTGCAATTATTACGTCATAGCGTTAAATGTTATATTGGCGCGCTGGAAGAAAACTACACAAAGCAAGAAAATATTTGTTGGAGAAGGGGCAGAGTCGAAATTATATATTTCAAACATGATTTTGTCTTGAATAAAATCAATCTTTGTCGTTCAGACGCGTATGCCATATCACCCGATCAAGAATTGGTTCATCTAAGCGAAATCAAGACATTGGGTGAGAAAGTCCATGTATATGAACCATTGAATTGTACTGTCTGGCCACGGAAGACATGAACATACATTATGAAAAAAGATCAGTTACAATAGGTTTAAAGTTACAATCCACAGATGGAATCAATTAAGAACTATGACATTTATGGAAAAATGTAGTTTTTGAATAATCGAAAAAGTATTGTTTTTATTTGGTGGGAAAATTACTATAGGCTCGAGCGAAATGATATTTTAATGCCGCATCCAGAGAAATGCAAATTTAAAACTCGCAGCTGTATGTTCATTTACAGCACACGAATGAAGTCATGGGATGGAAATTAGGTGATAAAGAAGAATCCTTTAGTCAGAAGTTTGGTAATCCTGTGCAAACATTACAAGTTCTGTGTTCCTAGGTTCTATTTGTATATACCCTTTTACTGCGAAAGGCACTTTTTCACAGTCTAATATGAAACCAGAGATAACTCTAGTAGGGTCATTCATAAACGCCACTTACGGTTAACCAATATTAGCAATACTATTTATCTTTTAATGAGAGCATGTGTATAAACACGTAAATTCCGAAATATGCAAAGTTTCAGTTTTATTGTAGATGCAATTCTTTCACCATCTAGACCCAGATATTGAAAACAATACATGGCATATATCTTATAACTTCGTCCTTTTTAATACTGTTAATTTATCAATAAATCTAACTTTTAAGTAATCTCAAAAACGATCTTTTTCTTAGAGAAAAAAACATACATACTCCTTTTAACATGTTTCGTTTGTTTGCTATTAAAATTAAAATTTGACATTAAAATGAAATTATCATCTGAAGCCCCTCACCGGCGTTTGGGTCGAAATTTCGTTTGTGGTGTAGAATTCTTTAATGTATGGAATCCATTTAAATGGCTTACGAAAGATTTGTGGTTTTAGCTAGGTTCCCGTCTATGCTGGAGGGCCCCTATAGTGTCTTCGTCAACCACAAAATCCTGGAATGTCGCTATATGATGTATACTTTTGCCGGTTTGGCATTAGCCCAGCTTCCGCTCCCCAACCCCGTACAAAAAAAAAAAAGAAATAATAAAAAAAAAAGAATTAGTATCTAACTAAAATATTGTAACAAAATTATATTAAGGCTTTTTATTCTTTTTCCGTTCATTTATAATCAACAAATCAACCGTCATGGTATGCCAAGCGGTTTACTTTTCATCTCTTTTTGATGTAAATCCTGGATGACAAATGTTAGTATAGTAGCAGTAAAACATTTACATCGAAGGTAGTGTTACATGCAAGAAACATATCGCATATACTCTCAAATAATTTAAACTGAAAATATGATATTAAATATGAAATAAGGTGACAAAAGGACGATTTAGTATAAAGATAATAGTATGACGACTAAACATTGCACGCATGTAATTCGTAAACTACGTCAAAACTAAAAAGGGTTAATTATGTAAATATGAAATAGTTATAAATTACGAAGGCGTGTTTACGCTTAGCCTTACGTTTTGTGAAAAAAAAAGCTTCAAACTGTACCAAATTATAGAAAGAAAGGGTTGTTTTACATGAAAATACAATAGGATATATAACATGCATATTACACTACAAAACAAGTGTCAGGATACTGATGTATACATTGAATTCCGGAAAAGGTACTGTATAAAGGGGCCACACTTCCGGACAATTAAACGCCTTTAAAAACTCACCATTTTCAAAGAACTGTTACATTTGTTCGTTTTGATGCATTTGCGAAATTTCCCAGTGTTGGAATTTCACTTATCTAGGTGGAATGTAGTTTTCAGCAATTGTTTATTTTTATTGCTTTATTGATGGCATTCATTTTCAAAGGGGGCAACCTTTTCAGAATATTTCAAGTATCCATCAAACGGGACAGTACGGCCAGAACATGTAATGGTCAGATAAAATGTTGGTAAAGATGATGTTCGATTATAAAATATTTCTGTGTTTTGATGATATACTCTAAAACCTTAAGCTCGCCTTTGTTGTTAAGGATGCGGTATCTACGGTAATTCATACATTTACGCTTGATTTAGTTATCTAATTTAAAATCTACCCTGGCGCGTTGAATTCTTCATGTGATGAAGCCATCAAGCTGGCTTACGGAAGTGCCCGCTCGTGATGAAATAATGCATGGAGGGGTACCTGGGGTCTTCTTCCACCATCAAAAGCTAGAAAGTCGTCATATGACCTATAACTATGTCCGTGTGACATTAAATCCAACAAAAACCAAAACATCCCCAACTAAAAAATTAATAATATAAAATAAATAAAAAAGTCACTAAACAATTGTTGTTATTATGAGCTGTAAACATGAATGAAAATAAAGTAAACGTTTAAATTAAAATACTTCCATTATATCCATCTAAAATTGAATACGACTGATATATAACAATGCCATTACCTGCAGACGTAGTGTAAAATATTTTTCACAAATGATTATTATTGTCATTCAAGGCAAATCACGGACGCTAGAATAGCCATGTTATACCACGCACAAACATTCATTTACTGAAGAAGACTGTGCCATACAGTGGAAATATCCGGCAAGTCGAATGTTTTGTTTTGTGTAATGGAAATTTTCATCTAAAATGAATTAATTCAGTTTGCCACTGACCGTTCCAAGGCGGTGCCCCACTGTGTTCCTTTGTTTGTTCGTTTTGTCCTCATGTGTTGGCTTTGTGTGTGTGCGCGTGTATGTGTATGTGTTTGTGTGGTGTGCACGTCTGCGTGCTGTAGGTTTCGTTTTTGGGAGGCTGCGATTTTGGTACGTGGCATTCCCTGTTTGATATTTGTCTTTGTTTTGTATTTTCCTCCTGATGGCGTTCCCAAACCAGATGTGCGAGAATGTCTAAGTTATTCTCGCAACTTTGACATAAACCATTTGAAATAAACATTAGGCAAGACGATGTTCTGTAAAAAAAAACATTGAAGAAAAAAAACATAAACTGGTATTGTTTGCTTCCCATTGATGAATATGAAAATGTTGCCCCATAGTGTTTCCGAATTAAGTTGATTGATTAACAAATGTTTTCTTGTTAATGCTGGAATTTGACATTTTCTGTAATCGACGACTTCAGCACAAAAGGGACTTTAAGAAATATGACATCTTTAGGAAAGAACATAGAACTGTACAGAAAATACAAATCGGGAAGAATACGATTATCTGATGTCCAGTAAGAGATATAAGAATACAAACACTCGCCGAGTTTGCACCGTTATTAACACTGTATTCAGGTAATAAAGTTGGGTTGAAATCTCAACTTAGGAAGTTCTTTTATGGTTAAGTGTAAGGCTGTTGTGAGTTCTAAATTTTGAACCAACTGTATTGTCCCTTTTAAAACAAATTTTGAAGACGGAATAACAAAGAAACAACACAATTTGCTGCATTCAAACCATGTATTTATTCATGTGCATATATTATATCTATATGCATTTACAAAGAGAAGTAGTAATTAATGCTTTTTCATCTGCAGGATGAAAATGATTAACTGTTATAATGAAAAGAAAATCAGTTAAAAAACTTTATGTTCATTTTCCTTCAATAACGAATGTTTACATAGCTTTTTGTTGAGTTTATTAAATCTATATGTCTAGAACATATATCATAAAGGTATATATCTAGACAACGACAAAATACTAAATGTTATACGCAGCAAAATACATTAAAATTCACATCACGCAGTTTGTTTTCTTTCAAAAAGTAAATAATTATCAAAAAATAACAAAAAAAATCACTCGTGCTGATGTTATAACAATAGACAAAACTTTTGAAATTCGGAACCAACTGACAGTTACTAATTATACCGTGCACAATACGTTTAGAAGTATTTTATGCAGTTTCTTTCTTTGGAAAGTTGGGAACAAATGTCACGCTCCTATCTTTGTCCACACGTTGGGGTCACATTGCATAGAAGTTAATAACAGAATATGCATGTAAAAACTGATCTAACTTAAAGATTAGTATTGCATGCCAGGATATCTGGAGTAATCGTAAAACCACGAACTTAAAAACGTGCTGATGAAGTGAGAATAACTTACGTTGAGAATATCTAACACTGATTGCAAAAGATCAGTACATACAAAATATTTATATCAGATATACATAACAGTTGCATTTCAAACAAACTGACCTTCATTTGGTAAAAATCAGTTGTAGTTGATAACATTGACTTGCATGTATCTTGTTACCACTTAAAAACATACTTTTCCCTCAAGACAATGTTTGCATCAGTCCTTCATTTGGCAAATATTGGTTATGGCTGATAACATTAACTTGCATTTATTTTGTTACCACATAAACAGATATTTCCCTCCAGACAATGTTTGCATCAGTCCTTCATTTGGCAAAACAAGTTACAGCTGATAACATTAACTTGCATTTATCTTGTTACCACTTCAGCAGATATTTCCCTCCAGTCAATTTTTGTAACCGGCCTGCATATCTATAGTATATAAGTTCTGTTTCAAAATATATATGTATCTAATAAATACAATTACTAAAGGCGAAATGTAACAGCTCTCTAAAAAGATGACAAAAAACGTATACATATTCACATCTATTCAACAAAACAACTACTATCTGCCATCCAAGCTTCTGATATTCTTTGTTAAGGAGGTAGGTTACCTTGTTACAAGGGTAAATTCAAATTAGTTGAACCGCAGCACATTTTTGTATTTCGTGTAATATGAAGTTTTAACTGCTACAATCTCAATTTCGTTTGTCTCTGTCCCTTCAAGTTCAATTTTATCCAGGTTTGAAAAACATGACCTTCCAACGGTATTTCATATTGAAAGAAGAAGGAAAATACGGATATTTAACACTTTTCAGTGTATTTTAGTTTCATTGATATCCGTAAAAGTCTGCATAATTGATAATTTTACTAGTATGCACGTTTTCTAATAAAAGCTTAAAATGTATATGTCGCGGGGCTCGTGTTTCCATGGTAACGCATTTTCTCTCATTTTTAAACAACTATGTATAAAAATAGGGGTTTTCGACGGCTTCAGTGCCATTCTGTTAATGACCAACATGGAATATTTGGGTAATGTTATTAGTAAAATACCAAGCACTTTACATGGTACCCTATTTTTCTTAAAGTTTAAAGTAACCATGGCAACAGATATGTTTAAAATAGCTTATATCTTGCTTTTTGTCGTAGTTTCTTATAAAAAATATTGAATAAGATTATCTTTCTAGTTAATGTAGCTATAAAACATATCATTTCTAACGTAAGTTATATTTTCGTGTTATTTGCATTTATTCAAACAAATTTCACAGCTTAGAATACTTACAGCAGTACCCCTCGTCTGGCATTTTCCATGGAAAAATCGTTCAGCATGCTGCTATTATTCTCATGGATATTGTTGAATAAAAATAAAAAGCCGAAGCTGTGTTTCTTAAATAGACCAGTGTCAACGCTTTTGAATTTTACATTTAGATACATAGGTCACGGGCTTCGTTTCCATGGTAACATCAATTCAGTTCAAGAAACCACACTTTTCTACCGAAATTTGAACACTTTTAGATCTTAGTTTTAGTATATAAGTAACAAATTATCAACGGAACCTGAAAAATAGGTATTACAAATCAAACTGCTAGATTTTTTATTTGAAAATGGCCGTAAAAAGTAACCTTTCACCCAGCTATATTCCAAATTACATTGGTTACTATCATCCATTTTCTTACATCCGCATAACATTTCAATATAACTACATAAAAGAAGCAAAATATTGATTTTTATCCAGAGCAAAATACTCATAAAAATATTTCAGCAAATAATGGTTATTTGAAAATAGTTCAAATAAAAAAAAAACCAGAATTACGTACTTTCAAGATAAAAACTATTAATTTTGTGCGGTAACTGACACGTAACGTCATGACGTCATTTTAAGGCAACATTGTTTTGAAGCGTTTCTACGGCAATTTATTCATTATTTCTGAATTATTAAACCATAAAGCATCAGATCGAAGACAGGTTCATGATTTGTTTTCAGAAGAATGAATATACAAACACATTTAGTTTGTCGTAAACGTCGTCGTCAATCGTCACGTTAGCTTCCGGTTGGGCATGCGCACATACAAATATGAAGGTAACCTACCTCCTTAAACAATCAAATTCAACTGCTTTCCTGTAATAACAGCGCAATCAATCTTGCATTTACATTGAAGAGATAAACAAAACAAAGAAACACACGAAAAATATAGAACAGTAGGTATATGAAGGCAAAATAACAAAATAAATCGATGCAATAGACTTCAACATATCTGAAATAGTGATATGCAGAATGCAAAAATAGAAATTTAATATATTTCCGTTTAAAATGTGAATACAAAATAACGTGCCAAGAAACTACTTTTGCATGTCCCTGTTTCATTTCAATGTAAGTGGTAAATGATATGTAATATCTGGGTAACTGTTTGGCCAATCTCTTTAAAACCTGTATGAAATGGACCGGACAGAGAAAGACCCTATTGACCTTTGACCTCAGAGTTTGACCCTGATCTTTGAGCTAGGGGTTTGTGTGTCGTGCATGGCAAATTGTCTTATTCTAGCAAATATTTGTGTCAAAAATTATAAAAATCTTATACTGGATGGCATACCTAGGGACAACACAGGAAAAAAACTATCGAAATTTGACCTCCAAGTGTGACCTTGACCTTTGAACTAAGGATCTGAACAGGAAATAAACGCTATATCCATTGACCTTTGAGTGTGACCTTTGGGGTTGGGGGTCTGGGCGTTATGCATGACACGTCATCTCATTGCGGGATACATTTGTGGCAAGTAATATTCAAATCCCTTCAAGGATTGCAGTATCACTGTGACGAACGGACGAACGGACGCTGTAGTTACTATATGCCGCCTCTATGTGGGAGGGGGAGGGGCATAAAACTGTCATTAAAAGTAATATAAACAACAACAACAACAGTATTAATTAACATCTCTCTTTCACCTTCATGTAAGCATTGAGCATGCCTGCAATTGTACCTTAAGGAATTAAAAAGCACGAAAGGTGCATTGATACCTTGTTAAAGTAAAAAAATAATGCATATTAACCAATCTAGGATTATCTTGAAAGATTTAGTTTACATGAAATATGAATATTTTTCAGCTATAAGAATTGTGTATCATTCGCATTAATCGCGATATCAAAAGTTATAAAATGCCATTTCAAATTCTCAGTAAGACTTTCAGATTTGTTGCGTATATAAATTATATAAGAATAGTTCACTAGCTGAAGTTGCGGATGGAAATATCTGGCTCGACGGTAACTGTTTAGGCAGTAACGAAGCTCTGACGATTTACTGCAAAACAGTTTCCCCGAGAGCCAGATATTTCCATCTGCATCTTCAACTAGTGAGAGATTCTTTTTCTGCATGCAGTATACTTTAATTAATAAAAGAAATGAATTATAACGAATGCTTTTCTTTTGAGCACTATTTTATTATTGTAGCGTATGAATTTACGCATTCATTCATAAACTGCGGCACGTGAGTCATCTTACATTGCGGGGTGTAAGACGAATTTTTCTAGAACCGGCAAAAGCACGGGCAAATTCTGTCTGGCCTGAAAGAATTAAAAGTATTGTATGTTTTCAAAGAATAAATTGTTGATTAAGCTGTCTTGTTGCAAACATTACCCTCATCATTTTTATGTTGCATATGGAACATACATATCATAACTTTATAACGTTAACAAAAGTATACAGCAGAACATGAATCGAACGTATCAAGAAAACATGACATTTTATAACAGAACAAAAACAACACCAAAACGCATAATGCAAATTCATAATCAAAATACATGTTTCTAATTTAATTGTAAGGTAACTTTGCATTCACGTTATATACAGCATAAACATAAGAATGCTACAATCCTAATAAAATACGAAAAAGAACAAAACAACAAAATAGAAAATGTTGACGTGATGTGATAAGCAGTTACTTTGAAGCAAGCACCTTGTACGTAAAGTAAATGATTGTTTATTGTTGAACGTAGTATACTATTTCAAACAAAGCCACATAAGCACATCCAATTGATACATGAAGAAAAGTGAAAACTACTCATGCCGATGATCTTAGTTAAAGAAGACACCTGTACAAAACTGTTTTAAAAGTCAGCTGCCCAGTTATTAGCTATACTATGCACGATACGGTGTGGTGTATTTCATTTCCTTAGGAATTTAGGAACAAATGTCACGCTTCCATCTTTGTCTCGAAGCAAGCAGAACAAATTGGTCACAGTGCATAAAACTAAAGAATTAATTTTGCAAATACAATAAAATGTTGATGAAACTGGTGTAATTGCATTCATTGACATGAATGTCTTGATTTAGACAAAAAATATGTCATACAGCAAAAAAAACAAGACGTAAATTTAAGAGGTACACTTACAATGCAAAAATAGACACTTTTATGGCATTAACAAATGTTAACGGCGGAATAAGCAGCGAACAAATGAAGAAAATATGAAGATGCTGATATTGTCAGCAAAATAAAAACAACACTGAAACGCATATTTCAAATACTTAATCTAAATACATGTATTTATATATTTTTTCGGTTTAGAACCACATACAATTTAAGTCATATGGCAATTTTCCTACTTTTGCTGGTGGAGGAAGACCCCAGGTACCGCTCCAGGAATTGTAACAGGCATGGGATGCACCGGGGTAGAACCACCAACCTTCCGTTAGTTAGCTAGGCGACTTTCTCACACGAAACATTATGCATCCCAAGAGACCTGATTATATTATGGGCATGTAATTCTAAACCAATCGGCCACGGAGGCCCCTCTAAATAAATATAGATTTGCTTATTTAGTTATAAAGCAACTTTTACATTCAGGCTATCTACAGCATATGCGATTAACTAAACACCATAATCATTAAGTCGTACCTCAATTAAAAGTGACATATAAAATAACTAATTATAAAATGTTACTTTGAAACATAAACTATTTGTGATCAAATTATAGCAAGTTCAGTTCAAACACACAAACATATTCAAATCAAATAAAGTGTCATTATATATGCGAACAAGGCCAAGCAATAAATGTATCTTCAAGAAATATTTATCAAGAATATATTGCAATCAAGATTGTATGTACACCATGTCTTTTGCGCTTATATCATTACATATAGAATATTTGTTTACTTGTGTATTGTTTACATTATTTTCGAACATAGAAAATCGTTTACTCTAAATCAACTTGTGGCATAATATATTACTGATATAATAAAGAATGATTTTCGGTTGAAAAAAGAATCATTTATGATTCATAGTTGAGTTATTGTAGACTGTATTTGAATATATCACGAATGCTATGTGTATGAAATCGGTAAAAGTTTGTTCTCGTCCACAATATGGATGGCTGTTGGATATAGTGTCAATTCACAAATTATAACCTTCCTTCACCGGTTTGTTTCTCTCGAAGGATTTTGTATGCCATCATCCAGAGCGGAACACTATGAATGTTGAGAATCTCCGGTGGTAAATCTCCAGCTATATTCATGACAATATCTGTATCTTCTTCCTCGAACCAGTCGTCAATGTACACGTAAAGATAATCTCGTAAACTGAAAATAAAATTGAAGATAGTAAACGTACACTGAAAACACTATAACTGTATTGATTACAGCACTTAGAATGTTTTAAACAGATGTTATATTTAGGTTTGATACTTTCCGAATACCGTCAGGTTCAAATTAATTTTGTAACGTTACAATTTTAAATGTATTTGTTGTTCAAAAAATAAAGCGATCAATATAGGTATTTCAGAGTATCTTAGGTAGCAAACGTCAGGTGTATTTTTGTAAATAAATAAGTTTGACAGGAAAACATTTTCAAACTTTTCATTAGCAAGTACACGGTCTTTTTGCAATATAAGAAAATGATATTTTCAACATTCAAACGCTTCGTAGAGTCCTCTTAAGTGACTTTTAAGTAATGAATAATTCATAACTGGGTCTACAATCTTCTTGAAATTATTCGTCTTGGAATATATAAAATCTGCTAATCCGCATCTTTTTCGCATCGGCGATGATGTCATGAACACGAGAACAGAAGCGAGAAACCGCCATCTTTAAAATGTATTAAGAAACAACTGTGTGCGCGCGGTGCGCAAAAACAAGAAAATTTAAATATTCAGTCGTTCTTGTGGCAACATTTGGCACGTTTGGCGAAATCAAACAAAAGGATAATCAACTGTACTTTTCATTGCATTGGAGATCAAATGAATGTAAAAGGTACGATCGCAGAATTATACAAGCATATGAAATAATGTAAAGCCATCTCCATTTTTACAATCTACTGCATTATATTGCTTACAGTTTATCTTTAATATCAATATAGTCCTCTTCGTATATGTTTTCTTCTACGGCCACAAACAGCAATATATATTCATGCAGAACTTCTACAAATGGCCCGAGTTTTTCTATCGTGAAGTCCCTCAGATAAGGGACAAGCATATCATTCATTTCAGGTTGTAAAGTTTCATGGTAGGTTTGTTTGACACCCTCAAAGATTGACTGAAAACAATATAAGGACTATTAAGGTATTGCCACAAAGTATTCAAAATTTTCTTTAAAGTTCGTCAAACTGAAAGCTGTGCAATGTTTAGAATTATTTAACTGATGTCAAATGAGATCAGATATTCTAAAACAAAACAAGTCAGTGCTTTAATATGCCTGAAGATACTTAGTTGTAATATTTTATTATTCTTCAGATTTGTCCAGCTTAAGGCAACAGAATGTACATTTTATTGCATTACGAAAATATATATTCACAATGGAAATAGTTGTATAGTGCTATAACAACAGAACAAATATAAATTCATACCTATTTCAAACAAGAGCCATGTCAGACATGGCTAATCCCCCCACCGGGCAGCTGTATTTGCAAATGGAATGTTAATTTTGTGGTTGTTAAGTAATCATTGTAAGTCTTTTGTTTTTTAAAGTCCACAAAAAAACTCCTTACTAGGTAGAGATACCTTATATATAATAAAATTAATAAAATACACCTAAAACTGGAGAGTAACATCTATGCTGTACCACAGAAAAGTGGTCTTGTTTTTTCCCTAGGGTCAATTATAAAAATGTTACAATATAAGTTATTTATAGTAACAACTAAGGGAAGTTAATCTTAAAAAAAAAAAAAAAAAAAAAAAAAAAAAAAAATTGCAAGTCCACACAAAAATCTTTATCAGGAAGAGACTGGTCAAAATACACCTCAAAATTGGATTTAGCATGTTTGTTGTACTACAGAAAAGTGGTCTCGATTTTTCCCTACGACTAGTAATGAAAAAGTTACAATAAAAGCTATTTAAAGTAACAACAAAGGGAAGTAATTCTAAAGAAGGGAACTGCGCATGACACTTCGTCTCATGATGGTGTATAATTGTGCCAAGTTACATCAAAATCCCTCTATGCATGAAGAAGAAATGCTTCGGACAAAGTCATTCTTGTATCTGACCTTTGGCCTCTAAGTGTGACCTTCACCTTAGGCCTAGTGACCTGGATCTTGCGCATGACACTCCGTCTCGTGGTGGTGAACATTTGTGCCAAGTTATATCAAAATCCCTCAAAGCATGAAGAAGAAATGCTCCGGACAAGGTTTTTATTCTTGTATCCTTTGACCTCTAAGTGTGACCTTGACCTTAGACCTAGGGACCTGGTTCCTGTGTATGACACTCCGCCTCGTGGTGGTAAACATTTGTGCCAAGACATATCAAAATCCCTCCATGCATGAAGAAGATATGCTCCGGACAAATTTTTTTAAGAAAATATGATAAAGGGTAAACTCAAAAAATAGGCAAGGTAGAGTTATTGTTCTTGCACACTGCACTTCCTCCCAATGTGTTCTATCAGTGTATGAAGTTTGAAGAAAATCCCTCCAGTACTTTTGGGGTTATGCTCCGGACAAAATGTTTTAAGAAAATATGATAAAGGGGAATAACTCAAAAAATAGGCAAGGTAGAGTTATTGTTCTTGCACACTGCACTTCCTCCCAATGTGTTCTATCAGTGTATGAAGTTTGAAGAAAATCCCTCCAGTACTTTTGGAGTTATGCTCCGGACAAAATTTTTTAAGAAAATAAGATAAAGGGGAATAACTCAAAAAATAGGCAAGGTAGAGTTATTGTTCTTGCACACTGCACTTCCTCCCAATGTGTTCTATCAGTGTATGAAGTTTGAAGAAAATCCCTCAAGTACTTTTGGAGTTATGGTCCGGACAAAGATCGTTGCGGACGCACGGACGGACGGACGGACGGACGGACAGACGGACGCACGGACGGAGAGCATTTCTAATTTCACAATTTTATTAAACTGTAAGGTGTAATTCTTACCGACATGCTCTTGTTGTTGTCTGCCATCATTTTAGATTTTAAAAGAGACAGATACAGCCACATCTTTTTACAGTGCTGAAATTCGCATATCTGCTGGGCCTGAAATGGAACTGAACGATGACTACTGAATTTAGACACTAATTGTGCCGAAATCATTTTTTGTGTGTGTGTGGTGGGGGGGGGGGGGGGGAGGGAGGGGCACTTATATTTACCCTTGGTCATACGTCTGTCAGTCTGCCCTGATGTCTATCCGTTCGGCCGCCCATATCTCAAAAGTTATATGACCTAGATTCATCAAGCATAACATGATTCTTATTCAGCACGTGAAGTTGTGAACCTGGCGTTTTGTTATAGATTTCACTTAGTAAGATGAGAGTAAAACCCACTGACTTAGTCAAAATATGCTTTAGGGCCCCAAAGTTTGTGTCGAATATATCTCAACAAGTATTCAACCTAGCCATGAAAACATATTAGAATACTATTCAACATGTGAGGTTGTGCGCCTGGTTTTATTTTGGGATTTCACTCAGCAAGACCAGAGTTATGACATTGACTTAGTCAATAATATGCATTAAGGGCTTAAAAGGTTGTGTTGCAACTATCTCAGAAAGGATTTGACCTCAAGTCATGGGACTTTATAGGAATGTTGTTCAGCATTTGTGCACAAGCTTTTACGCCCCCACCCCCCCCCCCCAAAAAAAAAAAAAAAATATAAAAAGTTAGTGTTTTACTCTTTCAGTTTCTTTTATCTTGCTTAACTTGATGATGTTTTGTAATATTCACACACCCTCCCGGCTCACCGACCACATACCCCCCACCAACGCCAGGTAATATTATGATTTACTTAGTCTTGCACAGTCAAAACGTAAGGTATGGTCGTGCAGTGACAGTAAGTTTGCGCACTAGTGGGCACACATCTAGTTTTATCTGTAATAATATAAGCGAAAGACGGGCTTGCATTCATAATGTAAGGCGAAAATACATTAAACAGAAGAATGATCTGACTTAGTGATTCAGGAGTAAGTATAGTGTCTTTGGTAATGCTATTGTTTCGAACTATCGGACTATACTTTTCGACGTAAGCACATAAAATGTTCGAGTACTTCATGTAAAGGCAAGTTTGCTATTAATCATTTCATTCCAACATATTAGTTTTTACTAAATCATTATACTGTTCTTGAAGAGACAAACTGTCTTAGGATGTCCAGCAAATTACAAAGTTCATTTCTATAAACTGAACGTACAACATACTATATTGTAATTTCTTTACATTTTCCAATAATCGTCAGACACATTGAAGACAAAATTGGCTTTGAAATCGAGTTATTCTGCTTATTATTGACACTCACTAAAACTAATTTTCGTTAATCAAATTAATTTTAATGAAATATTTTAATTTTTAAAACGTTTGCATGAAAGAAACTACAGGATTAGATTATTTCGTGTTGAAATTCATTGTATTAATAAAATTATAGTACCGTGCGACTTGCAAGGGATGTGCCCATTCGCAGAATGTCTTTCATAAACGCATGCATGTTTTGTTGTGGTTTGCCTCCCGTTGATTTTAGAAAGGATATAGCAATATCCATATTGACCAGCGATTCACACAGATCAGTGTATGACCTGATTTCACCTGAAATCTGTGTCTTCACAGCAGGTGACTGTAAAACAAAAATAAAAACGTTCGACTTCATGTACCGATTTTAAAATAACATTGTATTATCGTATAAACTCTATATCAGTCATGTTGTGGACTAATTAAAGTAGCTCTTAGACTATGATAGATCTTTTTGCAATTTTATGATTTAATGTAATGAACTGAGCCAGTCTATATCATATGTCCATTACTGATAATTTTAACATCATTCTTCAAAGAAAATCTATAGAATAGAACAGCTATGGATTTAGACAAAAAAAAAGGAAAAATGTAGAAGTATCTGTATTAACAATCTAGTGGCTAGTCTATGGTCCAATTTATAGCATAAATTCATGTTACCATGAAGTTTTCCTCATGCCCATAAAACGCATTAACCTCATTTGCAACGGATGCACATCTTTATATCTTGAACATAAAGCTTGACTCGTGTCACGAGAGAATAAAACCAGTTTATAAATTAATATTATATTGGAAATACTAAACATGACTAGTACCATTTAAAAGTAGACCAGTATTATAAATGAATATTTCTCTGGAAATATAAAGTTGACTAGTGCCATTTAAAAGTAGACCAGATTTATGAATGAATATATGAAAATAACACTGGAAATATAAAACTTGATTAGTGCCAGTTAAAAGGAAAAACAGATTTATGAATGAATGTTACACAATAAAATATGATTAAAGTCCTTTGAAAGTAAATCCGGTACATGAAAAAATATTAAACTTTAACTAAAGATTCAGAAATACCTGAGGAATTTTCTCCGCTAGCTTCTTGAAAACAGCAGAATTTGTGACTTCAGTTCTGTACACCATCATATCAATCTTAAAAGTACAATAGACATTTTTATACGATAAAACTTGTCCTCACATGTTCGGCTAAAGAGACAGACATTTCAAAATGAACAAGCTTTGGTTATTTGCGTTATGTATAATAAAATCTAAAAGATAATTTTTGAGGCAAAGTACACATACAAACAATAATAATAAAAATAATGCAGACTCAGTTCGATTGCGTCTGGTCACGAGGGGTTATGAAATATGCAGCACCTCTCACGCTCACTTGCACCGGCTTAAGTGGAATTTTAGTACAGGTATACCCATGTGGTCCCAGAGGACCAGAAAATATAAAAACACTGAATCAAACTACGTGAAGACATTTTGCGATCGATGACCTTAATAAAATTTAAAAGGCGAGGATCTTTTGAAAGCATAGAACGCAACCACACAAAATAATTGCAGGCTCGGTTTGATTGAGCCTGTTCAAGATAGAGAATGAGATATGCAACACCCCTAGCGCTGGCTAAAGCCGAATTCTACTATAACGATAGATTAACTTGACTCCATGACCACACAAAGGACATAAAAACATATATTCATAAATAAGACAACTAAAGCTTCCACTAAGGGTGATTAATAAACCCAGAAAATAAACTGTTTTCATCATGACCTTTGACTTTTGACCTAGTGGCCATCGTTGTGCACTCTGCGTGAAGCCGTGATGATGTTAACAACTGATCCCTGCAGTGGTTAAGAATCATGTGCTCTGCACTTCGTCTTAATGAGGTAAACAAACGTATGTTATTTTTATGAAAATCTTCAAAACGGTTTAGAAGATATAGGACGGACAACAGTTAAGCTAATTGACTTTTGACTTTTGACCTTGACTTTAGACCTAGTGACCTAGGTTGTGCGCTTTGCCCATCATCCAGATGAGGTAAATAATTAATGCTTGTTTGATAAAAAAATTCCCAGCAGTTTAGACGATACTGAGCGGGCAAGAACGACGAACGGACCGACGGACAAAATACAGCCCCCGTATGCTTTGTATCTCGGGGTAAAATATCGAATAATTTATACTCCTTACATTATTAAAAATTTAAATATGACACAGTACAATAATTTCTAGTTTCAGATGCCATAAAACCTGTGCTGGGTAAGATCCTATAAATAGTTTTAAACTATACCTGCAAAACGGGGCCAACATCAATTCTCGATTTTGAAATAAGAAACCTATCGATGATTTGCTTTTCAAGACCATAAAAGTCGTACTGGACGGTTGTGCCTTTTCCCATTTCAAATGTATACTGACAATTTGCAAGAATCAGGGAAAGCAAATCTTGCTGCGGATCGTAACTTATTAGATGTGCTGATGTTAGTTCTTTTGGCTTTACAGACAAGACACTGCTGTATGTTCTGAAATTTAAATCAATTTTCTATTAGATTTAGTACGAGCAACACATTGTGGTTATTTTAATTTGGAGTGTTGAATGCATTTGTAGAATAAAACTATATTTTAACCATTATGATTAGGAAATTTACAAGACAGAAATTCAAAAGTATGTCTTGCCTTTTACTTTCTTTCAAGTATTTTTCAAGGAAACCATTCTGAACATTTCTCAAAAGGAAGTCAAGTAACGCAAAGGAACAAAGACCCTGTCCCTTCATTGTTGGTAACAAGACTGAAACGGGGGTTTCACCAGTTATGCTCATATTACACAGTTGCTCTGGCACGACTACACCTCTGGTATCAGTTCGGCAAACTATAAATAAAAATATCAAATGTTATGCGTGTTTATACAGGACGGATAATTTAAAATATTTTGACACAAATAATAGAAAATATAAACTTTTGAATTCCTACATATAACCCTGTTCGCTCTCTTAAGAGTTGGTGTCTCACAACTAAATAATCTGGATAATATGCATGACTGTTCTCAATTCGCAAAGTGCCCTAATCGTGAATTTAAGGAACATATGTAATTGTTCAAATACAATATTTAAGCAATCTTTGCAATCATTAACCCGTTCCAGATCTTCTGCAATAAGTGTAGTGGTAACTGCTCAGAAAATATGCTCTATGTAACGTTATGTAATTCTAACTCGTACAAAGACCTTTACGCAATATTTCAGCAATATAGTCAATATATTTACCCATTTGAACCCCTACACGTCATATCAGTTTAATTGTGACAGTTTAAGAACTATGTGCTCTAATATTAATGATGAGAAATATTACAGTACTATGACTGACTATGATTTAGGCGTCTGCAACTTCAGATAAAGTAAAAGAAAGCTACTGTTGTATCTATTCGGCGTGCTGATACTTATCATAATTATAAAATGTTACTGGATAGATTTCCTTAAATATACCTTATCTGAATATATTATATACTAATTCCACTAAAACGACATGAGAAACTGTCACCAGTTGACACATCATACTTCATGGATTTGCTATTTAACCCTGGTCTCTGAGATGCGGAAGAAATCACCTTAGCTAGGCAGCACTCTAGCTGCAGAGGCACTCTAGCTGCAGAGCACCTTAGCTTCCAGACAGAGCTGTAAGATCACCGCTTATATTTTCTGTTTTGTTTTTGTTGGGTTTAACGTCGCACCTACACAATTATAGGTCATATGGCGACTGTCCAGGTTTGGTGGTTAGGAAAAGCCCAGGTGTCCCTCCGTGCAATATTTCGTTGCAGGCGGCACCCGCGTAGAACCACCAACCTTCCGTAAGCCAGATGGATGCTGTTAAATTTTACCAAAATATTTTAGCCATTCTAAGAAAGTTGCATAACTGTTAGTGCGGACTGTTATTTATTAATAAGAACGTTGAGGATAGACGAGGGATGGACGAAGGGCGATCACAATAGCTTTTGTTTGAGGAATTCGTGTTCATGCGAGCTAAAAAGGTTGCAGAAATAAACCTATTTATTTGATCTCCTCTGCTCCAATCATTTTATGTGCATATACACCATTTTCGGATGTCACGGTGATTGCTCAATAAAAGTGGCATGAAATGCATTAACAAGAAAGTTGTTGACAGATAATGGACGGACGAAGTGCCAACACAATAGCTCATCTTTTAGCGTTTCGTTCTCTGGTGAACAAACAACGTTGATAATCATTATCTTCATTGCGTGGTGCCCGCTCGTGACGAAATAACGCACGGAGGTGCACCTGGGGTCTTCATCCACCATCAAAGCTGGAAAGTCGCCATTTGACCTATAATTTTGTCACTGCGATACTAAGCCCAAAAAAACAAAGTACCTACATAATATCGGTGACGGTTGATCAATGACAAAAACATTGAGTATAAAATGCACACTGTACACAAATCAACATACTGAATTCACCAGGTTTCTAC
This sequence comes from Mercenaria mercenaria, assembly GCF_021730395.1. Taxonomy (NCBI): domain Eukaryota; kingdom Metazoa; phylum Mollusca; class Bivalvia; order Venerida; family Veneridae; genus Mercenaria; species Mercenaria mercenaria. The sequence continues at coordinate 32,394 of NW_026462964.1, read as the reverse complement.
TCTAATAATTACTTTACCTTCGCATAACCAAAGCTGAAATTTCACTACGTAACATCGATGACCAGTGTTTATTGATAACAACACTGGTTTTAAATTTTGCGAATAATAGTTACCATATTTTTTCAACGACATCCTCACCAGTTCCCAAGCCTCGGTAAAATCTTCAATCATACTCTTTGTGTCTGGCCCAGCTGTTTTATCTTTAAAACGTTATCAGAGCTAATTAGTATCATTTAACACATTGATTATCGCCAAAATTAAATCACTTTTACAGATTCATAATTCACATATGGACAGCATCATACTTACATATATCTGGAATAACTAACAATTAAAACGAACGCTTTTTACTAGATTTTTATTTACAACCGGTTTCAAAGTCAACAAGTAAATTCGATGAATTGGTATCCCCCGCCGAAAGGGTTTGTGGTGAGGAATGGCAAAAAAATATATCCAGCAAAAAGTTAAGGATGTTAATAAGAAGCAAATAATTTCATTAGTCAAAATAAATTTAACAGAAAACAAATGTTTAATTAAAGAGTACATAATAAATGTAACTATGATACTTTGATTCTGACTAAAGAATTTATTTTGAATGGGATATGCTAACTGTAGTAAGCTTAGCTTTTAAAATTAAATGCAGTTAATTGAAATGTGAGCTTGAAGTTTAACTGGACCGAAATATTGTCTTTGAGTGGTTTGGCACCAGGTGTTGCTGTTTAACATGTACATTTGTACATAAAAGAACAGATGTTCTTATGAGAACACAGGTAAGATCTCTTGAACATGGCTGAGGACAAGATTTGTGCAGTGACAACTTAATAGATTTATTTTTTTAGGGGGTGGGGGTGCGGGGGAACGGGAGAGGAAACAAAATTTCACATGTTGATTATAAATATTGATGGAAAATTAAAAATGAAAAACAAGAGGGCCATGATGGCCCTATATCGCTCACCTGAGTACCATTGCTTTAACCAAAAAGAAAAAGAAAAAATTCTTACAAGGTACAGATATGTCAAAATACACCTAAAAATTGCAAGTACCATCCATGTTGTACCACAGAAAAGTGGTCTCAGTTTTACCCTAAGGCCAATAATAAAAAAGTTACTAAATAAGCTATTTATAGTAATATAAAAGGGAAGTAATAAAAAAAATATTGTAAGCAAACAAAAGAAGGATCTGCCAAATAAAAACAAGAGCACTGCAATGCAACGCAAATGCAGAGCAATATTCACATAAAACAAAGTCATATGACCTTTGACCCTAAGTGTATCCTTGACATTGAATTTAGCCATCCGAAACATGCGCTCTGCACATCCTTTCAGTGAGTGAACATTTGTGTCAGGTTTCTCTGAAATCCGTCAAGGGGTTCAAGAATTACAGAGCGGAAGGGAAATTGCTAACCAACACAGACAGACAGACGGACACCGAGACGATAACATAATACGTCCCTGCGGGCATATAAAAAAGAATCGAGATCTTATGGTGATACAAGTTGTGTGCAAGTTTGGTTAAAATCAAATCATAAATGAAGCTGCTATTGTGCAGACAAGGTCAAAATAGCCAATTTTGGCCTTTTCAGGGGCTATAACTCTGGAACCCATTACGGGATCTGGCCGGTTCAAGAATTGAACCAAGATCTTTTGGTGACACAAGTTTTGTGCAAGTTTGATTAAATTCAAATCATACATGAAGCTGCTATTGTGCAGACAAGGACAAAATAGCTAATTCCGGCCCTATCAGGGGCCATAACTCTGGAACCCATTATGGGATCTGGCTGGTTCAAGAAGGGAACCAAGATCTTATGGTGACACAAGTTGTGTGCAAGTTTGGTTAAAATCAAATCATAAATGAAGCTGCTATTGTGCAGACAAGGTCAAAATAGCTAATTTTGACCCCTTTAGGGCCCATAACTCTGGAACCCATAATGGAATCTTGCCAGTTCCAGAAAGGAACCAAGATCTTATGGTGATACAAGTTGTGTGCAAGTTTGGTAAAAATCAAATCATAAATGAAGCTGCTATTGTGCAGACAAGGTCAAAATAGCTAATTTTGGGCCTTTCAGGGGCCATAACTCTTGAACCCATAAAGGAATCTGTCCAGTTCCAGAAACAAACCAAGATCTTATGGTGATACAAGTTGTGTGCAAGTTTGGTAAAAATCAAATCATAAATAAAGCTGCTATTGTGCAGACAAGCTCAAAATAGCTAATTTTGGCCCTTTCAGGGGCCATAACTCTGGAACCCATAATGGGATCTGGCCAGTTCAAGAAAGGAACCGAGATCTTATAGTGATACAAGTTGTGTGCAAGTTTGGTTAAAATAAAGTCATAAATGAAACCACTATCGTGCAGACAAGAAATTGAGCTAAAAAGGGTAAAAGGGTGAAGTTGGAGGAGGGGGGGGGGGGGGGAGGGGCGCAGAGGATGCATGATCAGTGGTGGGCATGACTGGGTGGAGGAGTGAGGTGGGGGAATGGTACAACTTGCATGTTGATAAATAATCATGGAGGGTTTGAAAAAAATCTAAAATAAGAAATGAAAAAAAAAAAACATTTTTTTTTGGAGAGGGGTGTGGGGGAGGGGGTGTGACCAAGGCAAGTGGGTGACCAGGTGTGGGTGCGGCGCAACTTCACATGTTTATAATAAATGTTCACAGAAAAGAATGAAAGAAATTTAAAGAAATTCTGCCAAATGGTAAATTTGTTATGTACAAATATGTGGATTTTTAGAAAATTAAAGGGCAATAACTCTAAAGTTACAAAAGAAACCCGTTCTGAAATTGTGTGTGCACAGCTACATTATAGTGCTCTAAATTCTGTTAAAGTTTCATAGTTCAAGGTCAAATATATCAAAAGTTATGATGCAGAAATTGCCATATCTATAGATCTATAGTACCCTATATAGTTAACACTGGAAACTTCTAAGGGCGATAACTCTGGCGTTACTTGGGCAATCAGTCTGAAACTTGATGGGCCTCATAATCTCATAGTGGTGAACATGTATATGAAGTTTGTTTAAAAAAAATTTAAATAAAGATATTTTTTTTTTTTTTTTTTGGGGGGGGGGGGGGGGGGGGGGTCGGGGGATAGGGAGGGATGTAATCAAGGTAAGGGGGTGACCAGGTGTGGGTACACAACTTCACATGTTTACAATAAATTTTCATGGAAAAGAATGAAAGAAATTTAATGAAATTCTACCAAATGGTAAGTTTGTTATGTACAAATATGTGGATTTTTATACAATTAAAGGGCAATAACTCTTAATTTACATATAAATCCGAACGAAATTGTGTGTACACAACCACATTTTGGTGATCTAAATTCTGTTTAAGTTTCATAGTTCTAGGTCAAATATATCAAAAATTATGATGCAGAAATTGCCATATTTATAGTACCTCATATAGTTAACACTAGAAATTTCTAAGGGCCATAACTCTGGTGTTACTTGGGCAATCTGACTGAAACTTGACGGGCCGCAAGAATTCATAATGGTGAACATGTATATGAAGTTTTAGATAAATATTCCCAACCATTTCCTAGATATGGCTCCGGACGGACGGACGGAAGGACGGACGGACGGACAACGCTAAAACTATATCCCCCCGACTTTCGTCGGGGGATAAAAACACTGTATATAACTAGAGCTATCACTGGAGGTTTAAAGGCTCGTTTGAAATGACTTTGCCTAAAAGAGATGCTTTCAATGCGATACATTGATTCCATTCAGTGGTTTCATATTTATGTAAAAACTGTGAACAAATTATGTACGAAAACAATGATATTCTGTCGTTACATTTTCATAAAATAGTGTTTAGTTCTTGAGAGCTACAACTCCTCTTATTGCCATTGATCATTGTTTCAAATTATATTTAATTCCCTATTAAGGATTAAAAGTTCTTGTCGCTGTAAGTCTGAAACCTCTCTTGAACATTTGGTCTTACTTCACACTGAAAAACTGGAAAGTTGCCAAATGGCCTCTACTGTGTCGATGTTACTTAAACTCAACAAAATTATTTGTTTCTTTTGGGTTTAACGCCGTTTTTCAACAGTATTTCAGTTTTTTAACGGCGGGCAGTTAACTTAACCAGTGTTCCTGGATTCTGTACCAGTACAAACCTGTTCTCCGTAAGTAACTGCCAATTTCTCCACATGAATTATCAGAGGTGGAGGACGAATGATTTTAGACACAATGTCTTTTATCAAATCGTCACGGAGAACATACGCCCAGCCAGGGGATCAAACTCGCGACCCTGCGATCCGTAGACCAACGCTCTCCCTACTGAGCTAAGCGGGCTAAACTCAACAGAAGTAATTGTCTTAAATGTTAACAAATGTGAACAACTGAGTGTCATGTATAAAAAGGGAGATAATTTCAAAATTATTCAAGATAGATTTAATATGCTGAAACTTGTATGAAGTGATATTTAATTCCCTTCAGTGTTATGAAAGTTTCGGGTCGGACGGAAAGGATAAAGTGATTCCAATGTAGCCCGTTTTGTGGAGGTATAATAATTCTGTTTCCCATTAGTATGGCGGCAATTGCGTTGCTGAACATTTAATCAATATAAGAGATTTTTTTTATTATACTTACCATGAATAATCTGTTGTACGGTTATTGTGTTTCCTTCACTCCTGTCGAGTTTCCTTTGGTATGTTTTCAAAAGAGCCTGCTGAAGTCTTAGTATACCTGGCACGAACCGCAAAGCCCTCAGATGACGTTCCTAATATATAAGTAATACATTATTCAATGCATTTGTAAAAGTACAGTAGGAATAATATTTACTTTAGGGGAGTGGGGGATGGCGGAGCGGGGGATGTGGGTTAGTGACCTTGACCTTTGTGCCACTGAATCAAAAAACAATAAGACTCTTCCTAATGTGGTATTTAGTCATTGTGTAAAGTATAAAAACCATAGCTATTTGTCTTTCTGACTCCGAATGAAATGAAAGTTAATTTGGGGTCCCGCGAACTTGACCTTTGTGCAACAGATCCTTAAACAATAGAGATCTTTCTAAAGTTTTACTAAGTCATTGTGTAAGGTTGAAAAGCCATAGGTATAATACTTTCTGATTTAGAGTCTGAAAACGAAAAAAAGAAAGAAAGTTAAGGGGTGGTCCCTGACCATGACATTTTAGCAACTGGCCCCTCAAACAATAGATATCTTCCACAAGTATTACTTAGTCATTGTACAAATTTTGCAAGCCATGGTTTACATTCTTCATGACTACACACCGGAGACACAAATATTTTTATGTGGTATTTAGTCATTGTGTAAAGTATAAAAACCATAGCTATTTTACTTTCTGACTCCGAATGAAATGAAAGTTAATTTGGGGTCCCGCGAACTTGACCTTTGTGCAACAGATCCTTAAACAATAGAGATCTTTCTAAAGTTTTACTAAGTCATTGTGTAAGGTTGAAAAGCCATAGGTATAATACTTTCTGATTTAGAGTCTGAAAACGAAAAAAAGAAAGGAAGTTAAGGGGTGGTCCCTGACCATGACATTTTAGCAACTGGCCCCTCAAACAATAGATATCTTCCACTAGTATTACTTAGTCATTGTACAAATTTTGCAAGCCATGGTTTACATTCTTCATGACTACCCACCGGAGACACAAATATTTTCTGAAGGTAAAGTCGATGCCTCGTGACCTTTGAGCCATTGACCCCCAAAACAACAGAGATGTGTCGAAGTCACTGTTTGAGAGCCGCAGGTATAGTAGATTCTGACAAAAAGTAGATAGCCGTAGAAGTAACATTTTCTGGTCCGGAAACAAAAAAAAGAGACCTAGACCTTTAAGCACTGACCAAAACAAGAAAAAGCAATACGAATCTTCCTCAAGTGTTACTTAGTCATTGTGTGAAGTTTGAAAGTCGTATCTATAATGCTTTCTGTCTAAGAGTCCACAAAGAAAGAAAGTCGGTGCCCTATGACATGGACTTTTGAGCCAAAGGCCAGAAAAACCATAACTTACTCTTCCTCAAGTGTGACGTATTCATTTTCATAAGTTTTAAAGGTATAATAGTTTCTACTTACAACTGTGTGAACTTTGTAATATAACACTGCTATAATTCGAAATAAATTGCACACCAATGCCATTGGTAACTTCACAACGAGAAAATATAAATCTTAAAAACGGATTATTTCAGCAAAGGTGATACAATGTTAAGGTATTTATCCGCTTTTGTAATAGTATTGAATTTCGATATGTTAGTAAGGCTAGACAACAATGTTTTTCTGATACACTTAAATAAAACAACAATCAGCTTTACGCCATTGGTGGGATGACTTAACTTAGTTGTAAATGCTTGACAAAAATGTATGTCTATATTCTATACTATCCAAACTATTGAAAATCCCATAATGTTTGAATGTATTATCGTTTATCATACAAGAATCGTAGTTTTAACAATCCATCTACCATCATAAAATTTTAGTCTTCATTCGTCTGAATCAGTGTTGATTTATATAAGAAATAATTTTGTTTGTTGTTAATGATATGCTACCTGGGCTCAGTTTCACATTATGAGATGTTGGTACGTCAAAACTATGGATTCGGATTCCATTTTGTGGATTTACGAAACAGCTTTAGTAAGAAATAGGAAGGTGGTTCATCTTCCTCTCAGCGTATAGGTGGATTCCCCAAATTCTGTCAAAACGTTACGTTGTGTATTTAGAGTCCAAATTTAATCTTTCAAATTGAACAATACACCGTCAGATAAAATCCCCATTTTCTATTGCGACATTAGTTAGGAACAAATCGACCATTGATATATGTAAATAAATAATAGAATCATAAACCGTTGGAGTTTCAAAAGTTTAGATAATGTAGAATATAGATATTTTTGTAATACATTTACAATTTGGTTCATCCCACCAAGGGCGTAAACTTTAATATTCGCTCATTTTAAGGTAATCAAAAACGAACATTTTTGGCAAGACTTAATACCATATCTACTTTCGATAAATGTTTACAAATGTTTGAAAAATATCTTTGTATTGTATCACTATTGTAAGCCGTGGATTGTTTTCCGTGACGACACTCAAAGTTACATTTAACCGTGTCTTAAACAAGTATACATCTTTGGCAAAAGTAGCACAAACACTAGTGAAGAAAACTTTCAGCAACTGCTTAAATTGATACAATTAGTACATATATAAACATCGGAATCTAGCCATTAGTTGAAAATGTACTAGTCAAGTAAACACCTTTTAAACAATTTAAAGGTACAAGACATAAATTACAGCATCTTTATCTAAATGAACAACGTATATTAAGAACGAGTTCTTGGGTACAACACCAGAGAGCTCTCAAATATAAAAAGCATTGCAATTTAGCAAACTATCTTCATGTGAAAATGAATATATACTTTACTTATACAGGCATTGTAAAAGCTGATCGGGAGACTTGCTCAAAATATTCTATTATTTTAGTACATACCTAAATAGTCTATATATACAGGCATATCATTGTCATAACTGGTCCGACTCATGTTTAGAAAACAAAGCAAAGTATGAAAATGCTCTTTTTACCAGTGCCAATATTGAGCACCAAATTCAACGATGAATTAAATATTGTAATACAGTCCAACGTCAGCCAAGGCATGCAGGAATGGAAGTATATTTTTGAAAATCAAAGGCCATAACTCTGGTCTAACTAATAGAAATCCGGAACGAACTCCAAGGTGCACAAATGTATATGGTGAATAATAGTCCTATGATGTTTCATAACCCTAGGTCAAATATATTTTTAGATACGTGCGACACAAACTTTTATGCCCTTTATGCACATTTTTAACAAAGTCAAGGGACATTACATTGTTCTGTCCGAGTGATATCTCTAACCCCAGGTGCACAACTTCACTTACTGAATAACATTCTTATTATGTTTTATAATCCTGTGTCAAATACTTTTGAGATACATACGACACAACCTTTCGCCTTTTTTATGTATACTGTTGACTAAGTCAAGGGCTTTAACTCTGGACTAGTTGTATGAGATTCGAATTTATAAGCTAGGTGCACAACATCCCGTGCTGAATAACAATCCTTTGAGGTTTAATGGGTCAAATACATCTTGAAATATGCACGACACAAATTCGGACGGACGGACAAGGGCCCCGATCCCAAATCCAAGCCAACAAAAAGAAACAAGCATATATATCGTAGTTCTAACAAACAATATACCAGGTACTTGTGTTTCAAACACTAATGACGCCACTGATATGCGATTTCTGTTGACTTATCAGGGTTGACTCCTTTATTATTTAACCAACGTTGCGTTACCGTTTGAACTACTTTGGAAGGAGACCATTCAAGGGACATCTAGTTAAGTTTCATTTACTTCCTCCAAACTTTTAGAGGATATGTTTGAAGGAAACGGGCGTCGGATCACAATAGCTAAACATCCAAACACGAGTTGCGATGACTGGATACTTATACTGATATCAAGAATTACACTTTTGAATCTTGGGCCATTATACAAGAAATAAACGTATGAAAAAAATCAGTGCCAAACTTAAAGAGCACATTTGTTAGTTGCAGGCAACAAGCAAGAGTGCTCTGTGGAATTTATAACATCATATAAAGTAGACCTGATCTATTCAGTAGATAATGCTCAAATATCTGATTTATGATTATGTTTAAATCTTCGTTCACATATTTTTCATCTCGGTTCTGATTAACATATAAATATTACAAAATCAATTCACTTCCCGAACTCTATTCGCACTTTCGCATTTAACAGAAATAAAAATCAGAATACATTCTATAATTCTTTACCTCTTTCAAAAACAGGCGTAGTATAGTAAATTGATCGTCACCCACATTTTCTGCACTTTTGAACTCATTGTGCAGATGGTCAAGAGATATTGGAGTCCTAAATCTCCACACCCGGGAAACTTCATGTAACATGTGAGCGTCTTCGGTGGCATGCAAGACATTTTGTGTTTCATGCATCAGACATAACAGCGGATTACCACCTAGAAAATATTTCGCTAGTTGATTATTTTATTAAATAATAATTGACTGAAAAGCGCTGTAAGTGAAGTATCTTAATTTAAGTCTCAAAACTGTAATGTGAAATTCAGGATACAGTTGTTTTTGTTTACAAGGAAATGTCATTAAGCTTATGGCAGGCAGTTACCTTAACAACTGCCTATCTCAAAAATTGTCTGTCTCAAAACGTTCTAATACCATGTTCTTCATCACTGATCTGCTTGACAGCTTGACTGAACTCGTAATGCATCTGTTTGATAATTTGGACAGGGCTCGCCGTCATTGCCGTTTGAATGGTTCTTAAAATGTAGTACCTTATGCAAAATGATTTCGTGTCAATTAAATAGCAGTTCCAATTAACTAGTTCATATCCTAAAAATATTGTAAAAAAGTGTTTTTCAAAACATCCTATTTTTAAGCCGATTTTGAAATCTCTTTGACACTCTGAAATGACTGAAGAGGAAACGTTTCTTACCTGATTTATATTAAATCTTAGAATGTATATATCTATAAAATAATAATCTGTCGATCTTGCCACCACATGGTATAGCTGTAAACTTGACTAGTAAACTGTTTTACCAGTATATACATAATAAGGCCTCTAGAATGTAAACAATGTTTGTCTGTACGAATGACAATTTTGACCATACAAGGACCATGCTATGATATTTGATTTGACATAATGTCCTAGGTTTTGACCTACGATGACACCCTTTTTAAGTATCTTAGATTTCATAAATATAAACATTCTAATCAGATTTCATTTAGATCAGATAAACAAAAGGCGCCTCTAAGCTGTTAATTAGGTTTTTCTATGATTTGACATGGTGTCCAAGTTTTTACCCCAGATGACACAATTTCGAAGGTGATCTTTACTTTATGTAAGACAAACATTCCAACCAGTTTCCATGACAATCAGGGAATATCGCCTTTAATACATTTTCTTATTTATACATTTCAGTTTCAATATTTTGTATGTCTGCAGCGAAGAAACAAATTTTTTAAATTCTGACGTTCTCTTAACGCCAATGATAACTGAAAGAAAAATTGATGAAAACAAACTTTCTTCACTGTTTGGTAAGCTTTATACACTTTAATGCAAAGACATATAGTTTTTGCAGTTTTGTAGCACTGTAATTAGAAATTAACCATACATAAGATATATCACAATGCTCTTAGATATGACTGCTTATTGAAAGTTGGAAATGTATGCATAGGCTATAGGCCACAAATAGCATCCTCCTCCCTCATAGGGATTTTTCTAAGCTATAATTTTCTGAAAATCCGTTGTTTGTGCAGTATATCTCTGTCTTCTCCCATTTGCGTATTTGGGACATTTGTCCGTACCAGCCATTTCTCCTGCGTTATCACAAATATACAAACTACTTTTTTCGAGTAAAATTTCAGATGCAGTTTAAAAGGGTTTTAAGTTGTAAACATTTTATAACATGCATCAATATTTGAATGGGACATCAGGTTAGTTTACTAGTAGCTTCTGAAATAAAAGATTATCAAACAAATGCATACATTATTAGGCTGGAACATTTTGTGATAGAAGATTCGTTACCTATAACCAAACTTAATTCAGACACTCTTTCAAGAAAAGGCTGTAGTTATGAATCTATTCACCGACCTTTATATGACATTTCAAACCGTGCAGATAACCTTAAAATAGTTTGTTACTTGGTGCACATAACAAATATCATTTATTTGGTACAGTAGAAACTTGCCAAACCTGCACTGTATCTCTCTGTTACATATTAAAACTGTATTATTTCTTACAGAAAAACATCACTCAAAATGATACTTTATAATGAAAAAAATATTTCGCTTATCATGGCGACATATATAGTCTAGCTCCTATATATCATGTAACATAATATTTAATACCAATACCAATAATAATTAATAATAATAAGAAACTTGCTTATATTAAAAATTTGTAATTTTATGAAAAATCACGTGTACACCAATAGATAAATTAACTTTTCCTTTTTAGATTAAAATGTTTTTGCACTTTATAAGCTTATTTTTATAGCTAATATACATAATACAAACATACAGATATTTGTTTTTCATTAAAATCAGAATTCAGGGTTTCCGGTATTTAGAGTACTTTTTTTACTTGAACTTATAAGAGAAAAACTTATGACTTTGAAAATCGTCAGATTTTCAGAGGATTCCGGTTTTTGAAGGGTCCGGTTTTCGGAGATTTTGCTGTATTTAATTTCTTGCATATTTAAACAGCTTGAGGGTCTAATTGTTCCTGCCCCGCCTATTTATTTTTGAAAGCCGTATACATTTTTTTCAAGTGTCTGCCAGTTGATGAGCTTGTCTTTCCATAGCAGACAGTTTAATAAGTTTTCATGTTTGGAAAAGAATTGTAATATATCAAATGATAATTATGTGAACGCTGATGTACGAAAATGTTACGCATATTACTTACTATTGACTTACTATTCTGATGATTAGGCAGTTGTGGGAGACATGCGCTTTTCTCAAAAGCAGATCTAGTATTTTTATTGAAATTTCAATATAATAAATTTAGTAACATTTAATCAATATTCAGTAAATAAGGAATAACTATGATCCTAATGTATTCAATCATCAATTAAATGCCGCTTAAATGAACGCATTTAACGTGACATTTAATACAAATTGTTTATCATTTTAGTTCGAACAATATTATTCATAGATCAGGAAAGAAATAAAAATAGATTTTCAAAAATTATAGTGTAGAAAATTCCCTGTCTAGGGAGGCTTCGTCACTCTGGCCCAATCTATGACCCATATCTATGAGATAACTGTTTTGTGAATTTAAGATTTAACACGTTAAAGTAGTTTTTGAACCCATGTCACCAAAGAGTTGACGACGACACACGTCAACAACAGGCAAAGAGCGATCACAGTAGCTCACACTGAGCACGTCCTGTTCAAGTGACATACAATATTATATTTTGTTTTGTTATTTAATCTAGGTTTAATTCGCAGTTTTCTCCAATTCAAGGACCAATATAATTCTATGTTCATCCTGTGCTATATATGATGCGTTCAATGTTCTTTGCCTTTTCTGCTCCCTTTCTCCCGTACATATGTGTATATCCTTAAAAGTATTATCTATCTCACTCTGGTGGACTATTAAGAACCATTTCTCTAGAATTGTTCAAGTAACACTGATGTATCCTGGTTGTTTTCAATATCAACTGTCATTTTCTTTATCAAATGCAATGCATTGCAGTTAAAAATGTGGATAATGTATATTGTACACTTCTGAGTAGGCATAACATTAGAGATCAAAGTAAGGACATTTTACATATCCGTCATCTAATGATTTAACACTCGATCACAATTGTGACATTTCATCTTAATGAATGATCACCTCCCTTGTACAGCAAATTAATAGACAGATGTAGTATTGACACCTAACATATACCTGTTACATTTTTATTCCTACCCGAGTCATGAGTTGTTGTTCTTTGCAATCAAATGCATAACAAATATCTCTAAAATTCATTAACTGATATAACAAAACTTTAACAAAACACAGGTTTGTAAAATGAGTTTTGGTAGTTTGAAGAGCTTAGACTTTTTTAATGTCTTTAAAGACAATCTGCAATACTGACAGGCATAATTGTATTGATTTCAGACAGAAAAAGTACGATAATAGAGACATGGAATTTCCTAGAGATGTTCTAGACATATAGTTTAAAAATAGGTAGTATTGCTATCACAACAGGCATGAACATTTAAATGAAATATCTATGGCATTTAGACATCTTATACAATTGACATTAAACTTTCTGCAAGACATGTAACAAGTGTTATTAAAGTCTTGACCATTGATTACAAAATTATGGACCAAACAAGATTGAAGCAGATTTTTTTTTACTAATCGTTGCCGTAACCAAAACACGTATATTATGCTCAACACATCTGAATGTTGTGATAAAACAGTACATTAAAGTACAATTGCAATTCTTAATATTATGAACTAAAGAAACAAAGTAAAAAATAATACCTAGACGATCATCTCCTGCTATGTTTTCATTTGATGCAATTAACACTTCTTCTATATTCTGTAGAAAATAAAAGGCAGTCAGAATAATTCTAGTATTAACTAAACTATTTAATATCCATCGAACTATCCTTTCTATATAGTTTGTTGTATAGCCGTTCAATGATCACGAACAACAATTACAAGTGTAACCATTACTGCCTGATGATATCTTTATGTGTGTAAAACATTCGTGCCAAGTTATCAAAAGAACATATATAATAAAGTGGATTTCAAATAGTAGGTTGAAAAGTTCGTTCAGCACATCGTCTTACTATGTCAAACATACCTGCTAAGTTTTAAAACACTTTCGAGGGAGTACAAATATAAGAAACGGACATGACATCGGTTTATATGACCGCAACCATAACATTTAAACTGCGATGCCCGAAAGATATACACAATATTTTATTTTGTGAAACATTTATGCAAAATAATACGGAGGACAGCACATCTTGACTATTGAAAGGTTTGTCACTAAAAAAAGACAAAAATAACGAGAACGTAGTCACAAACAAGTGCAAACAAGTAAATAATCTTGAATCATAGAAATTCTCCCACTTATGGTGCTAAACGAGATAACATATCACGTAAAAACTGCAAAGTCAAGAAAGTGGCATAACTTTGTGAAGTAGCAAAACAGGGTTATGATACCTGTATGTCAGAACATCACAGTGAACAAGTGTGCGATATTTCAATTCAATCCCATACGCGGTTATTGAGATACCAGCTGACAAATAACATCTTAATTATTGTTATTTATTCATATTGCTAAGTCCAAAAATGGGTTATAAATCTGTAAAAATGAAAAATAGAGTTATGAACGCTGAAACGATATTAGATATGAAAGTAACGCCAGGTCTGACATTGACAATTCAGCAACTGACACCAAAATAAAACGGATCTGTTCGAAAGTTATACTTATATCCTTGTGTAAAGTTTGAAAGCCGTTGTTACAAAAAGTTAGCGGATCATGCAAAAAGACTAAGACTGTTTTCTGTGCTAATATTTACTATCTGTCATAAAAATCTAATTGTACAGTATCTGCATTGTACAAATAATTTAGACTCCGTAGCATAATGATACTATTAGTTATCTATTATAGGTTGTACGGGTTCCTTAAATGTCCTCTGCTGCAGTGTTAAAATGAAATCAAGATAGAAAACTCACGTTGAAAGTGGCTTGAAGATACGTTTTAGTGAACTTTATTTCCCACTCCTTTCGGGCGACTTTGGAGGATAGCAAACGAACATCTTCGGCTGCAACCACACCATCTCCTTGTAAGGAATAGGAAACGTATTGAAAGAATGACAAAACTGTCTTGGTGTATATTGAAAGACTTTTGGACTAATTACATTCATTAATTTGACTCAACAAAAATATTTAATAGTGTTCTGTATCAGTTTGAAAAAGTTTATTAATCTGACAAAATTTGCTACAGCTGGAATCCACATGTACTATCTATTACATATACATGTATAAACTGAGGAGGGATTTTGCTGTTATCCTTCATTTACTAACTAATTAAGGCATCTTTAGCAGTACAATGGAAATAATGAGCGTAGACTCGCGCGTGTGTGTGTGACTGTGTTAGAAACACTGGATTAGCAAAATGAGTGAAATATTAACTAAGGAATAGAAACAAATATACTATAGGTCTTGTATTAACAGATCAATAGACAATCGATCAAAGTTCGAAAACACGATGAAAACCTATGGCTTTAGAAATGTGCAGAATTACTGTTAGCCACAAGACAAGCGAACTGAACACTTTTGATATTGCAGTCAGTCCTGTTTTATACATAGAGTAAAGGTGGATATATTAAGGAACATCATTTTCATTACGTTAGCGATTGAAACAACTACTGATGTAATGTTTCGTAATAAAGACCTTACATACTGTAACTTGTACAATATTCTTTAAAAAGAAGAACTCACGCATGTAAAATGCAATTTTAGTGCTAAAACGGACTATTAGCTTGAATATACCTTTTCATATGCAAATATTTATGTTCATTTTACACTTTGTTTAGCATAGTCAGGATTAGGATTGAAAAACGGTGTTCACTCAACAATATTTCACTCTATAAACAGATTGTTTCCCTTGTGTAAAGAGGGCTTACGGTAGATAAAAAATAAATGACAAAAAGTATAGAACTGGATATTTGTTAATAACGGCTAAAATGCGAGAAATTTTCTGTCTGTATAAAAGTTCAGGAACAATCTAATTATAGACATGATGACAAACAAAACAAAGTATCTCTTTTTAGCTCTAGCGACCCCTAAAACCAGTCAAGCGAAACAATTTGAACACATTTGAGAGAGGACCTTACAAGGAAGCTACAGAACAAGTGTGGTAATGATCCATCAAGCGGTTTATGGGAGAAGATGCTTTAGTGTGAAAAGCTAACGCCAGACGATGGACGACGGACGGCAGACACAGTCATATGAAAATAGCTAAAAAGGCGAATTACATTTGAACGAGGGCGCTTTTTTTTTGGCTGTTCTATTTAGATGTTGAATAGATCGATATTAATTTTGAATTTCTGAAACTCATGGAAAGCAAAAACATTTATTTTTGTAGCAAACTTCATTAAAAAGTAAATATAATAACCGAACGCTGTATAAACCCAACTGGGACTTCTTACAAATCATCCAAGAATCGCTAGCGCGACTTGCAAAAAGTCCCAATGTGGTTTATACCCGTAGAAACGCATAGAAATAACATTTAACTGTTGAGCAGATCTACTGTTTAAAGCACTAGAAATAAATTGAAAATTTATTAAATCGTTTGATAAATGCCACCCAATTTGTGACAGAGTGGTCAATGACATTAATCATAAACCGTTTGCTTGTAATTAGGAGAAAATAATCATGAACCGTTGTGAAATACAAACTGACAGATTTCAGTTCTTATTTCCGGAAATTCAGACATTTTTTATCAATAATGGTAAACAAATATTATTTTATTAAAATGACGTATATATTCTTTGTTTGTTTGTTGTATGTGACATCTCACCTTTCATGTGAATCGTCATTAAATTGTCAATAACAACGTGCAGTAAAAGAAGTACATCATCCATGCTTTTCCCAAACGCATTTTCTAGGTTTTGTATGTCCACCTTTATATGTTCCCACAGAAATGTTGAAACATGTTCTTTTTGAATTCTAGGCTGGATAATGTTGCAGACAGCCTTATATGATTGGTGAAAAAAGAAAAATCATGAAAACATGTTCTAATATCAAGAACGTGATAGTCTAGTAAAGTATAATCAAAGTATAAGAAGTGCTTTGAAGTTTTGTAACATCAGAGTCTTCCCTAAAACTTTTTATATCTAATTCATAAACAGAGCTTTCAAACATATTAAAAGCTGAACTATACTTAAGAAATTCAAACCTAACATTAATTCATTTCTATTTAAATGACAATAATAAATAATTAACAATTTGGAAGTATTAGCATGAAGCTAACAGACAGATAATTAAAACAAAGCAACTTACTTCAAGGTCATTTGATGATCCTAAATACAGAGACATATGCAGTAGTAGTCTAACACATGCACAAAATATTGGTGTTAAATCTCTTTCTGGCATAATAATTTTCGGACGGTTCTCGGCAGGTCCCAAAATATGTCCCGGTTTTGTTTCATCAGTGCTAGAATAGCATAATACTAGAGCGTAAGTGCAAGATTTTCAATAATCTGTAATGTTTACTTCATGGGAACATTTCGATGTAAAGTTAATACAAATATAGGAATGCAAATGAAACTTAATTATAACTGTGTGCAGTTAAAAGAGAAGCAAATGACGTCGATCAAATTAAAAACACATCGTGACCTTATCATTTGAATGAACCGTTTTCACAGAGCGACGAAGCATAGAACCATAGGGGTTACGAGATGACACACTGTCCATTTCATCAAAATGTGTTGAACATATCTTACTGCCTATTGTATATTCAAGAAGTAAAAAGTATAAATATTAGCAAAGGTCTCATTTAATACTATAACTTTATAAAGCGGGAAATAGCAATATGTGTGTACTTACACATACTTAACAGTTACTGTGGGCAGTTAAAAGAGAAGAAAATGACTTATCGGTCAAATTAAAAATACATTGTGATCTACCTTTGTACATTTCACAGAGCGACGGTACATGTAACCATAGTGGTTACGAGGTGAAACTTTGTGCATTATATTAAATAATTCCTACTTTATATTCAAAAAGTACAGATATACATTTACACATAAAATATAAATATTAGTAAAAGTCTTTGTAAATTTTGTCAGCTTGTTTAATACCGTAACTCTATAAAGCGGAAATATCAATGTGTGTTTACATATACATACTTGTCGTCCAGTTTATTTGAATCAAAAGCTTCGTGGTTCCCACTACCGCCAATCTCAGCTCCACAATCGACGCAGTTTGTGCTTACCATAGGTTTACCACACTGAAAATTTTGTGTTGATATTTACAACATACATGACTGTGTCACAAATTACGAAAATACATTTTCATTTGACCTGACTTTGAATAGAAATTGTTTTTATTTATATAACTGGGTTTTCTCATGAAAACATTTGCCTTCCAAGCAATGAAGAATTTCGGAGCACTTGGACACGGAACAAGATGTCCATTTTGTATGTAGGATGGGATATGCACAACAACGCCGAATATATCATATTACACAGTGCCTTAACGGTTATGCCACTACATCACTTGTGAATAGCTTAGTTGCCTACGGTAAGACTATTGTAATGCGTTGCTCAGTGGCATTTTTCAACACAATATTGCATAAAATACAACATATCTAGAACATGGCAGCTCGCATTATAACCCAATCATATTACCCCTGTATCGAAGGTTTCGTAAGTTACTCGTGAGATACAGAGTAAAATACAAACTTTCAAACACACCCAGGTTCTATACGAGAATTTCCCGATCTACAGAAGGAAAATGCTAGAAGTTTACAGACTGATTTGGAACCTACGATCTAAAGACACCATGTCATTAGTTGTGCTAATAACTCGAACCGATGCATGGCAACCGAAGCTTTATGTACATTGCTCCAAGACTATTGAACGCTCTCCAAATCAATATAAGGAATGGCAACATACTGACTACTTTTAAATTGTTTAAAACCCCTTGTTGTACAACAGTTTAAAAACTGAATAAGTTATCTTGTATTTTATAATTTATATCTTAATTCTTCAGTTTAGTTCTGTTTTATATTTGCACTTTTGATTCGAATATTGATGTAAAATTTAGAGTTGTAATTGTTTGTCAATATCTGCTAAACGTGTTCTATTACGTGAAAAGAGTGCTATATAAATATAATATAATGATAAGAATAATAATGATATATATATTGTTTTAGCACTGAAATGAGACATGTCAGGGAAGCAAACAGTGGTAATGCGTCCGTCCGTCGACAGGGATAAAAGCTTCGTTTTAATCCCCCGCCACGAGTGATTTGGGGTTATAGGAATAGTCTCCGTCCGTCCTTCCGTCTTCCGTCTTTCCATCTGTCCGTAACATTTTGTGTCCGCCCTGTATCTCCTAAACTCCTTGAAGGATTTTCATGAAACTTGGGTCAAATGACCACCTCATCAAGACGATATGCAGAACTTATGAGTCAGCCATGTCGGTTCAAGGTCGAGGTCACAACGTAAGGTTAAATGTTTGGGCCTTCCATTTCGTCAAGACGGTGTGCAGAACTTATGAGCCAGCCATGTCTGCTCAAGGTCAAGGTCACAACTTTAGGTCAAAGGTTTGAGTCTTCCATTTTGTGTCCGCTCAATATTTCCTAAACCCCTTGAAGGAGTTTCATGACACTTGGGTAAAATGATCACCTGATCAAGACAATGTGCCGAACTCATGAGTCAGCCATGTCGGCTCAAGGTCAAGGTCATAACTCAAGGTCAAAGGTTTGAACTATGTATCTCCTAAACCCCTTGAAGGATTTTCATGGTTCTTAGGTCAAATTACCACCTCATCAAGACGATGTGCAAAACTCATGAGTCAGCCATACTGGCTCAAGGTCAGCTAGAGGTCAAAGGTTTGAGCCTTCCATTTTGTGTCCGCTCTGTATCTCCTAAACCCCTTGAAGATTTTTCAAATGCATTGATGTCGACATACATGGACTATAATATATAATTAACATCATCAATGCTTCTCAATACCACCAATCCTTTCATTATCGATAACAGCGATATGGCATATAGCTGTCTTTCAGACTGCCTTGTAATATCGTGAAGTAATGTTAAACAAAACAAAATCTTTGAGTGCGTGAAATGATGCGGAGTAGTCATGACATTCTGATTACAACCTATTTATCGTTACATTGTAGGATATATTTATGCCAAGTAATTTTAAAATGGAGCAGACACAAAGTATATTTTTTTTCTAACATTCTGCACATTATGGCGAACTTTTGTGCCAATGAAGCTATTCAAATATCTTTAACAATATGTCTGTCGTAGGTAACCAGAGCTAATAAGGAATTCTGATTGGATAGTAAAATATTAAAGATTCATACCGCCACTTTTGTGAAAATGTTATATTTGTAAAAATGATATTGTATCCTTTTTAAATTCACTAACAGTACAATTTTATGATCAGTCTAGGAAAAAACCTATGGCCTTTGTTCCCCTCAGTGGACCTACATTTATTCTCTGAAATATTTAGAAAAATGTACGAAATTAATAGAATTAAAAAGGGAATTACAAAATACTGAGTTGAGAGAGCACTTGAAAGAGAGTTGTTGGATTTGCATTGTGAGCTTAGTTGTATGTGATGTTCGAACGCAATACCTACATTGATTTTAGGTGTTAGAGTAAGTGCGAGATTGGCATGCCCTTAAACCCAAAGTTTCCTTTATATAGGTTGTGCCGTTTTGTAACCCCACTCGTAAATATTTGAGAAATATGGCCACATATACCAAAGTATTCCTTGGTCTAAGAAGAAAAATATGTACATGCGTTTCTTCTGGGGACCGCGACACATTTTGAGTAAACAATTGTATCTAATCCATTTTACTAGTTTTTGTACCCAACCAAAACTTATTTACAATACTTTTTTTTTCACGTCTCCACTTATTGATAACCATTACTTTCGGCTGTTCTTATCGAACTGAATTTGAATTAGTTTTATTTCTGACTATAACTAGACAAGACATTTAACATACAATCCCAGAATAAAACCAAATCTACTGTAAATTAGTACCCAGAATATAAAACATGTGCTGCGAAGTCAGTACAAATCGATGTCAAACGGTAAAAGCAATATTCTATACTATAAAATTGTCAGATTATTTACAATGTTATGTATTGTTTAGCCATTAAAACTCAATCAGGTTAAAATGAAAACGACCAATATAATAGGCCTTTACAGGTTTAATAGAAATATATAATTCGTTGTAAATGTTCATAATGTGACTGATTTACCGGAATCTTGCATGAAACTCTTAAGTCTTCTTAATTATTCAAGATTACTTATAAACTATATCCCTTTAGAACTGACCTCCACCTTCACTGTGTTTTACTTTATTTGTGCTCAACCACACAATAACATAGCTATGTATATACAAGATTATTACCCTAACAATTACAATGTACTGAGCTTAACATGGACAATTTCATTCAGAAAGGCACCAGGGGCAGGTGACAGTGTTGTCATAACTTGAACAAAGCTATTATTTCACTCCCCTTCTTCCGTCCATTCTTCTCTAAAGCAGGAAACTGAAGGTGCATCTCTCGACATCTAATATGTTACTCTGATACTGAGCCATTTTCACTGTAAAGCCACGTCCTTGTAACGCCACCTCTTTAAAACGTAACCCTTCAGCTTTGAACATGACCAATACGTAGATAAAGTTAAGCAAATTTAAGGTCGAGTCCTGTGGGACTGTTTTAAATCTTGCTCAATTCATTCAAAAATTACCTTGGGGCAGAAGTAAAACCTACCTACATTTCTTCCACAATATGTAATCTAAAGGGTAAAGGCAAAATATATAACTTTTGCTGCATGTAACTCGGTATTTTTAAAGATGTCTAACTCTGCCCCCTTCCGTTTCAGAGGTAAATTCACTTTGAACATCAAGAAAACACAAATACAATAAAGCTATAATAAGTATTGAAAATAGTTAAAACTTACTAGAAAAAAGGAATATAAGGGGGAAATTTTGGTCACAGTGGGGCTTGAACCTATGCCCCCTGAAAAATTTCAAAGTAGGTTTATTGTAGGAATTGAATACTCTTCAAAAGGAGGTAAACGATTACATGGGTCATACCTTAATTAAAACAGTGGATTTGTCATTTACAAGATAGTGTGGTATATAAAGTAAACAAAATCATATGTACCAGCTGAAGAAACACTGTGATTGTTAAAATTAACTTTTCTAGGAATTCGTCAGAATTTGTTCTGACCATAAAGGTGTTTATCAGAGTTTGCGTATAAATTATAACAATATCTTTTGGTAGATTTTTACATGAAGTTATACGACTGGATATATTTTAAATGGTATAGAGCTTAGATTAGCAAAGAAACGCTTAATCTGAATGGTTACATAATTTAGGAATCAAAACGTTTGGGAAGTTTAATTTTGCAAATCATCAATGCAAACTTTAAAAGACAAACTTGAGTTATTTGATTAATGACCAAATCCTGTGCAGATGAATGACTCAATGTGTAGGCTTTATTACTACAAGCAAATTCAGTGAATGTTTTCCCCGCCCAATAAGTTGTTTTGTGAATGAAGGGACTATATTTTGAGATTATATAGTTTCCAGACATTACACAACGTATGTACAATAGGACCATGCAACGGTTTGTTGGATCCTACTTCTTACAAAACATGAAGGGGGAAAACTCTGCCCTATAGTGATCTATAGTTGTATTAAGGTTCATTAAAATCCATCAATGGGTAACTTTTTTGTTTGCTTTTTTTAATATATGAATATTAAAACAAAAGGCAATAACTGTGAAGTTACTGAAGACATCCTGATGAAAGATACTCGCAACACCGCCCTATCGTGATCAATATTTGTGTTAAATGTTTATGAAGATCCATCGATGGAATACTTTTTTTTTTATTCAGTGGTTGTAAAATAATCAAAGGGCAATGACACTGGTAAATGAAGTGATCTTGGTAAAACTGCAAGTGCACCACCATCATATTGTGATCTACATTTTTGTAAAATTGCATGAAGACACATCGATAGGTTACTTAGATCCAGTTAAAAATCCCTATTTTTACCAAAGGGGCCTCCGTGGCCAAGTGGTTAAGGTCGCTGACTTCAAATCACTTGCCCCTCGTCGATATGGGTTCGAGCCTCACTCGAGGCGTTGGATTCTTCATGTGAGGAAGCCATCCAGCTGGTTTACGGAAGGTCGGTGGTTCTACCCAGGTGTCCGCTCGTGATGAAATAATGCAAGGAGGGGCACCTGGGGTCTTCCTCAAACATTAAAGCTGGAAAGTCGCCAAATGACCTGTGATTGTGTCGGTGCGACGTTAAACCCAACAAAATAAATAAATAAATAAATATGTTTTACCAAATAAAAGGGAAGAAATTCTGGGATAATACAATATGCAAGCATAGGTCATGCGTTAATTAATAATTATATGAGCGTTGGTGATTCTAGCTGAAATACATTTTGAAGTTGTTTTCAATGTCTTTTACCAAGTCAAAGGATATAAATAGAAAAAGGTGAAACTCCACAGGTCGCTCAACACGACAAAAACGAAAAAAATGTTGCAGGCTCGGTTTGATTGAGCCCGTTCATGGACGGTAGTTGTTGGATGCTACCGTCCATGCCCTCTAGCCCCGGGTTGAGCTTAACTCAACATTTACACATGCTAAAAGTACAAAAAAAAAAAACAATTTAGAGACATCCGCAGATGCTTTTACTGGGTCAATGGGGAGACTACTAAATGTGACCAAAGGTCATGTGCTACTTAATTAACATGTAAAGTTTGGTGATTCTAGCTGTAATACTTTATGAATAATAAGCCTTTTTCCAGACAAATCAAGGAAATAACTCTGATTTAACTGGGTCAAGGGGGATAATACTAAATGTGTGCAAAGGTCATGTTCTAATTAATAATCATGTGAGGTTTGGTGATTCTTTGAATAATAAGCTTTTTCAATTTCGGAATGACGAACGGACGGACGCATGCACGGACGGACGAACAGACACCCTTCCGCCTTTTCCCTAAACCCTCTTTATCTATAATACTGTTGTTTCACTTTATTTCGCCGTCGTCCCCTATTTTTACGCCCCAGCTCTGTTTTACTATGAGCTAGGTTAGGTACCCACCATATAATGACTGGAGCTCCTAACGAGATGTTTTTGCCACCGGCAGTCCCTGAGCGGTGCTCCATTGCGTTGTTTTGTCCTACTTGTCTTTTTATTTTGCATAGTCTATGAGTGTGCGCGAGCGTGTGAGAGAGTGTTTTTAATCTTATGCTGGTCTATAGTTTACGGTCTTGGGAGACTACATTTTTGGAGCGTGAATATTCATTCTTTCTTTCTTCCACTTGTCCAAACATCCCACCTATTTGTCTACCCTATACCGATTTTTGCATTTTGATTATTAATAAAATGTACTTGTGGTTGGATTTTGGAAGCAACCTGTCTGTTATATCTTTCCCTTAAAGTGCACATTGGCATTATAATACCAAAGGTAAATCAAGTGCATTCAAATATTTCAGAAAATGTGGGACAGTTTCCAAGTGAAAAGGAAAAAAAATGTGAAAACGAAAGCCAGAGTTATGGACTTTGATATGTGAACTTGTCTCATTAACCTAAAGACCTTTTTAATTCCTAAATGTATATGCAAGTGTTCAAGATATATTCAATGGAAAACAATTCTCACAAAGATAATGACGAACGGGGCTAGAATGGACAGGACAGGGCAGACGGGACAGTAATTCATATATGGGTACAGTAAAAGTAGTAGAAAGTAAGATTTTTAAAATGTACAAAAATCATTAAGTCGGACAACTACTCTAACATAAGGTACAGTAAGACTCGTTATGCATTAATCTAAAAACAAGTACACATCAATGAAATAATTCACACATGCACTGGGTCTAAGAAAAGGGTGGAATAACAAAAAAACATTTATACATTTCACGGTGGAAGTAGGTCAAAGTAAGACTGAAATTAGATGGCGGACTATCATAGCTTGTCGTCAGCGTGGGGCTCAAGTACAATATCGGCTAATTTTAGCACAATCAAAAACAATAGTATTTCTCACTAACATCATTTGTGCCACGTTAGAACTTAAGTGATATTAACATAAACGTTTAGCAGGAAGAGTTGTATTTTGTGGTCAAAATGCATTTGTTTCAAAATAATGAACTACTTACATTATTGACACTGTAAATATGACCATTTGGACATTCTGAAAAGAAATATGATAATGTTTAAGACATTGAAAATTTAAATGCACCATACCCGATCTGTTACGTATATACACTGCGCATGTCGTCAACAGAGCGAATATTCGTCTGTGTCCAGTTTCTATAAGTCGTCTAGTTTTCGATTTCGTAACCAAGAAATTTGGCAAAAGTTCATCTACGTTATTTCCATTTTAGTTAACCTGCTGTGTGAAAAATGCGGAATTTTCCCTTTTTTGAAACGATGTTTCTCAATAGGTCCATTGAGAAGAGTAGTTTCCTTTTATTGTACATGTAAAAATAATCTAGCTTGTATAATTTAGACTTTTAGTGAATAAAGATACTTTATAAAGTAAAACAAGTAACCGTGGACACTCAAATATTCCACCTTGGGGAACAAGCAACATTGAAAACACACCAACGATTGCATCTGTATGCTTTTAATTTGCATAAACCATGTTTACTGATCATGCTCGAATGGCCGTTAAATTATTTTGTTGGACCTAACCATGTCACTATACTGAATTATCGCATGTCACCAAACTACAGTAAAACAAGGATTCCTCCGTCAGCATCACTGCAAAGAAAAGCATACGAGGGGTGATCCAGACTTAACCGGACTGGGTCTGCAATTTTCTTTTAAGAAATACAACATTCGTAGAATTTATATATTAAGTTGTTCAATCTTTATTGCACAGTTCCTAAACATTTCATGACAATAGTACATGAAACACTGAAAGCATTAACATAAACATAAAGGCGGGGCACATTGCATAGCTGTAAATGAAGTCGGCAATGTCGTGAAAGAGCAGTTCAACAAGTGCTCGAGACTGTCACTTTCCCAAGTAATCGCCCTTACAACAAACGCACTTCTCATGTCTAGCAACCCACTGGTCAAACATATCAGTATAAAATGTACACTCTAAACTAGAGACCCCACCGTGCACAGCGCGGGACAGTTCCAGGAAGGAATCAAACGTTGAGTCCTTCAGAGCCGACTTGACAACGGGAAACACGCAAAAATCTATTGGAGCAAGGTCCGGTGAATAATCTGGGTGCTCTAAGAGCTGGAATCCGGGAAGTATAATGATTTATACTGTGGAACAATCATATTATATTCCCTTAATGAAAAACAAAGTGATTCCTTGTTCATATTGAGGTTGTCGTATCATTATTGTCAATTCTGAGTTCTTACTAAAACGTCAATATGCGTCTTTTAAAAATGTAAATAAGTGTTAAAAACTAATTCATTAAAAGAAAAGATGTATTTCTACTGTCCCATAAACAGAAAAAGTGTCATTTAACTATAACGGAATAAATATAATTACAGTAGAGCTTTGTTCTCTTAGTCACACAAGTACCATTGCATAAGCTCGGAAAGACTCAGAATACAATGAGGTTCATATTATCCTTTTTGCGCTCTATCAACGTATAAGCTTTTATGAAAAATATTTTGTTCTTTTCGAAGTAATTGCATATTCATCTTTTCCTCTTTCTTTGAACTAGATTTCAAGAATAAGTAACTTGAGCTTTTAAGAAATCACAGGATCTACTTTTTGGTGACTGACAGATAAAGCATAAGCCCCATCCGGTAGGAGACTAAAATGGACGACTCTAGCCGAATAAAATAAGGATATGTAAATTCAAAAGATTGAGGAATAAGTGAAAAATATGTTTTCCTTTCTTGTTCATTATTAATAACAAATATTTGCTTAAATGACACACATTCATGTTTCTTTTTCTTAATAAAATTTATAACACATACTGTACAGTGTGAAACGTTCTTTTGTATCGCTCAGCAACAGGGCTCTTACATCGTCAGTGTCATCCTGTGGCATGGTCGGCAAGAATTTTTCCTAGAACATAAACAGTACTGATCAATACATATAAATACAACAGTGTGTTACTAGAAGTATTGTTTTAGGAGTAAATAGAGCCGTGAAGGCCCCTACCGCTCATCTGATCTAGTTCTTACCCAGAAAACCTAGTACCCAACCAACCCTAAGTTTCATTACCATGCTTGAATAAATCAAATAGAAAATTAACCAAGTTTTTCAATGATTTGACCTGGAGACAAAGTTTTTGACTCCAGTTATCTGAGTTTCTAACTTCACCTAGTATTTATCAATACAAACATTATGACAAAATTTAATAAACGTGGCCTCAAATATGAATTGACCTAGTGTCCTTGTTTTTGACCTCTGCTGATCCAGATCTGAACCTGACCTAGATTTCTTAAAGACAAATATTGCTACTAAGTTTCATGACAATCGGGTAGAAAATGTGGATTCTGTAGTGTTAACAATATTTTTCTATGATTTGACCTAGTGACCTAGTTTTTGACGCTAGATGACCAAGATTAAGACTTGACTTAGATTTCATTAAAAACATTCTTCTTCGGTTTTATTAAGATCAGGTAGAAACTGTGGCATCTTGAGTACTGAAAAGGTTTTGCTGAATGTTCACTTATTGACCAAGTGTTAGACCTAAGATGACAGTTACAAATTTATCCTACATTTAATAGAGAAAAATTTCAAACCATATGAATCAGGTAGAAAAGTGGCATCTTGAATGATAAAGTGAGGTTTTTGATGATTTGATTTAGTGACCTAGTTTTTGACAAAGTGACTATAGTTTCAAACTTACCCGGGATTTCATAGAGATAAACATTTTGACAAACTATTATAAAGATGACCCAGAAAATGTGGCCTCATCAGTACTTACAAATATTCCTATATTTTGATTTAGAGACTTAGCTTTTTTACCTCAGATAACCTTTTTAAAAACTTGACTTAGACTTCATAGAGACAGACAATCTGACAAAGTTCTATGCAGATCAGTTAGGAAATATTGCCTCTAGCATGTAAGCAAGGATTTACTATGATTTTACCTAGTGACCTATTTTCAATTGTGTCTTGACTTTTTTGTCGACAAATATTTTGACAACACTTTAAGAAGATCATACAGAAAATGTGACCTTTAGAGTAATCACAATTATGTTCTATACTTGACGACCTAGCGAACTCGCTTTTGACTTTGATAATCCAGTTTCTAACTTTGCCCATATTTCATACAGACAAACATTCTAACAAAGTTTTATGCATATCAAGTGAACATAATCATCTAGAGTTTTAACAAGGGTTTTCTATTATTCAACCTAGTGGCCTTATTTCTGACCTTGGGTAACATGAAATTTCATTAAGAAAAACAACCTGAAAAAAGTTGATGATCAGATAATCAGAAAAAAGCCTCTAGAGTGTTAAGAAGGTTTTTCTATAATTTGACCAAGTTTTTTTTTTATCTCAGGAAACATATTTTCAAAACTCACATACATCTTATAAAGAAAAGAATCAGACAAACTTGTATGAAGATCAAGCAGACTGTGACCAAAAAAATGTGATGATCAAATGAAAAATGTTGACCTTAGATGTTAATGTATCTGAAGTCCTGATCGTACGAAAATAAAAGAAACGAGACTACTTTTTAAAAAAGTGTATGTCCCCATACTGCTTCATATGAATGGAAATGGTAACTGATAATGTAATATTTGGGTAAATGTTTAGTCAAATACATCAATGAACGACAAAGTAACAGACCGGACACGAAATTGGGTTAGACATTCAATAAAAGGAGATAATTAAAAAGTAATAGTAAAAGATAAAACGGGTAGACTATGGTCCATGTCATGTACATTGCAGTTTCTCAAAGTGTCATCTATCATTGTCTGCAATTTGCATACATTCCCGCTTTCAGTAGTTTAACAGTAATGCCCCGGACAATACCAGTCAATAAAGGTAAACAACTCAAAAAGAAAAAGAAAGAAGGGAAGAATTATGGTTCTTGAGCATGACAAACATCATGTCGTGCTGGACATTGGTGCAAAGTGTCTTTGCAATCCACCAATGAACGATAAAGTAACACACCAGACACGAAATCCGGATGGATATTTGATAAAGGAATATGATTCAACAAGTGGGACGGACAGACTTATGGTTCTTGCACACGACACAGCGTCATGTCATACTGATCATTAGTGCCAAGTTTTTTTAAAACCCATCCATATAATATGTATTTTTGTGTTATGAATAAGTAATTGTTATCATGATATGCAAATCTACATTTTATATGTATAACTGCATAAAAAAGAAGGATGCTCCATTGTATGTACACGTAAAATCCGGTCATAGATATAAATGTAGACATCTTGCATAGAAATCAAAGTCAATTAATCAATGGTAAATCATTTAACCGTACAATGTCCAGAATATGCGAAACTACGCTTGGAACTGATTTTTCATAGAAATGTCATTCAAATCACAGCAAAACAAGAGCTCGAAGAACACGAAATGCCCCCCTTGATGCATTCAGTATCTGCACAAGGAACTGAAATTATTTGGTCACTGTGCACTGGGCGTTTGACGTACAGACCTAAAATCAATAATTATGGGTCATAAGTGACCTTCGTATCAAATGTGATCTTAGACCAAAGCATTCTCTAGTCATTTGGAAAAAAATTGTTCCACTGTTCTGGGTCAATGTGACCTTTACCTTTGACCTACTGACCTCAAAGTCAATAGGGGTCATCAGGTGGTCATGATCCGCCTTCCTATAAAGTTTCGTGATCCTAAGCCCAAGCATTCTCAAGCTATCGTCTGGAAATGGTATAACTGTTCCAGGTCACTGCAACCTTGACCTTTGACCTACTGACCTCCAAATCAATAGGGATCATCTGCTGGTCATGATCATCCTCCCTATAAAGTTTCATTATCCTAGATCCAAGCCGTCTTGAGTTATCATCCGGAAATGATTTAACTGTTCTGGGTAACTGTGACCATGACATTTGAAATGGTTTAACTGTTCCAGGTCACTGTAACCTTGACCTTTGACTCACTGACCTCCAAATCAACAGGTGTCATCTGCTAGTGATGATCATCCTCCCTATCAAGTTTCGTGATCCTAGGCCCAAACATTCTCGAGTTATCATCCAGAAATGATTGAACTGTTCTGGGTAACTGTGACCATGACCTTCGACCTATTGACCTCAAAATCAATAAGGGTCATCTGCTGGTCAGGATCAATCTCACTATCAAGTTTCGTGATCCTAGGCCTAAGCGTTGTCAAGTTATCGTCCGTAAACTGTTTAACTGTTCCGAGTCACTGTGACTTAGACCTTGAACCTACTGACCTCAAAATCAATAAGGGTCATCTGCTAGTCATGAACAACCTTTCTATCAAATTTCGTGATCCTAGGCTCAAGCATTCCCTACTGATCATCCGGAAACCGTTTAACTTGACCTTGACCTTGAATCTACTGACCACAAAATCAATAGGGTTATTCGCTGGTCTTGACCAACCTCCCTATTAAGTTTCGTGATCCTGGATCCAAGCGTTCTCAAGTTATCCTCCGGAAACGGTTTAACTGTTCCGAGTCACTCTGATCTTGATCTTTGACCTACTGACCTCAAAATCAATATGGGTCATCTGCTGGTCATCATCAACCTCCCTGTCAACTTTCATGATCCTAGCCCAAGCGTTCTTGAATTATCATCCGGAAAACGTTTAACTGTTCCGGGTCGCTGTAACCTTGACCTTAAATCTACTGGCCTTAAAATCAATCAAATCCGGCAAGCATTTTAGACAAGAGGACAAGAGTTTCTATATAGACTTTAAGTATTAAAATCGAAGTGTTTGAAAATTTTAATCCGATGCCGAATACGCTATGCTTGTTAATTCAGACATATTCTAGAAACTTTCTTAAACCGTTTTGTGACATCAAATACTTTAAAAAAATTACGTCGATTGACAGCTACACTTACTTAAATCAAATAGAGATAGTACCTAAGTTTTTCAAATCATAGGTTTGAAGTTAAAAAGCTTTGAAATGAAGACAAATGTCCATATATTTCTCAAAAACAGAAATATAGACAATATTTTAACCAGAAGTGCGGAGTTATGAGCATTTAATATTTTCATGTTAATCAAGGAAATGTAACTCTTCTTGAACACGGAGAGCATAAACATCAAAGGGACATAATATAGTCACTATTTTCTTATTGGGTGCATTTGATTTAACATTCAGCTTTGATCTGGATTGCTAAATACTGATCCATCATACTGTGTGCTAAAAATTTAGAACATCGGGAACAGTCTATTAACAGCAAAACCATGCTTTAGCAGAATCTAAATAGTTAAGCTCTAACTGGGACTCGAACCCAGGACCTCTAACACCTAAGGCAGACACTCTACCACTTCCCTATAACAGCAGTAGCTAATAGCTATGCAGTTTAATTGCTGGATTACATTGCGTGAACTGGAACAATAATCAGTGAACTCCGGATTATCGGCGTATTCGCTTTGTTACCTAACGGCAATTTTTGTGTAAAGAAAAAATATAATCTAATGCTGCCAACGTCATAATCGGTCAAATCTGCCCAAATTTCTCTGACGTGTTGTTCAGAGTATGAACTTACTAACTGGTAGTACCAGTGAAATATTACTTACACTGAATCTTTTATATTTGCCCTTTTTGCAGCTGTCGAACGGCAAAGACGGTGAGTTTTGTCCAAATATAAGTAATTATTTTACCAGTTTTGAGAGGATTTCAATTGATGGGAAATTACAGTTACAAACTAAATACCTTTCTGCAACACATGGAGTCATTAGCATTCACTGTCAATCAGTATTATGACTAAGATCGACTGTCATTCATTCATTTCAAAGTTTCATAGACAGAGTCCATTGTTTACATTTTTATCGTAACCGGTGCACCTGTAAAAATCACTTTAGTTTGAAAAATCAAAGTATGCGAAGAGCTATGGTATGGTCTCTAAATCAAATAAGAGAAAAAAATATATTTTACTTTATTTTTCTAGTTTCTACAATGGCATGATGTACATAAAGCATATTACATAGATATTTAAATATCGATTTAATATGCCACGCTGTTTATCTCACCGATCTTGAAAAATATCAATGAACTCGACTATCAGAAAGCGTCCACAATAATTTTTAGCTGTATTGTAAATTGTGCTAGTCACAAGAGTTAGATATAATGTGAGGCACGTATGGTAAAATATTCCATTTTAGGGTGATGGTTTATATTCAGAAAGTGATGAGAATTTGTTAAAAATGACGGATATTACATGCAGATATTTCACATCTCAGCAATCGGGTATACCGAAACTATAGCAGAAGAATTTGGTTACTCCAAGGTACCTAAACGCCCCTTACGACGTTTAACGAACTGAGGTGTATATGATATTCCGCCCATCATAGGAATCAATATTCCGTACGATAAACCGTACGCGACTACAGTCCAAGTATTGACGAAGACAACGTAGACGCAAAAGCTTATCTAGCTAAGACTCTATCAGATATGTTGCGGACTCAGACACCCGCGCCGATGAACAGGTGACAAGAAATGCTCTACATTTTGAATTGTTTTAAAAAAATGAGCTAAAAGGCAAAATTAGTGATCAATCGTTCAACCCATAAAGCCATTGAACATCTGCACGAAAGACTGATACGTACCATCTTTATGAAGAGTTTCTAAATAGTAAAAGAGAATACGTTCAGGCTAGTTTTATTCAATAAAAGCTTTAAAGGGCAAACAAATGTGAAACCAAAAATAATGAAAAAATTAGTGCACACATACAGACATACGACTGAGGCAAAACAGTATGTCTCCAACAAATTCAGGAGATAAACTCCACAAAACCGAAAGATAGCGAGTTTATGTATTCTTCATTGTTTGAGACGGAAGTCGTAAAAGAATCTCTATGTAGACTTTACTGGTGAAAATTCAATTAACGTTAAGTTATTAAAATATGGACGAAAAGACTTGATATTGGACATTCCTATGAAACTCAGTCAAATATCATCAATAAATTAAGGGAATACGTATAGATGTTATCCAAAATGAATTCAACTTACTGTAATG